>NW_007578070.1:443170-533306 GCF_000690725.1 Stegastes partitus | reverse complement strand
CGGATCACAGTCCCGCCCGGAGCAGGTTTGCGCCACACCCCGCCGTGCGCGAAGGCCGACAAGCGTAGGGCGAGGACCCGTCCATCGCCGCTCGCGGCTTTAATTCCCTATTGTGCCTGTAGGTGGAACTTCAGGTGTGTTTGCTGGTTGCTGGTGCAGGCTGCACACACTGCCAATCAATAGCATTATTGTTGCAGATTATCTGTGTTTAGTTGCTTCTAAATAATAGTTAATAGTCATCAGTATTTTTTATTTATTCAGGTACCGTAGACACTTAGCAAAGATATTAGCACTCCTTTCACTTTTGCCTTTCTGTAACAGACACATGACACAATGTGGTGTAAGCAGCTTCTTCCCTAAGACTTGTCCAAGCTGGGTTGTCACACAGCGAATTCTATATATGTGTGTGTGTGTGTGCAGACAGTACAAGTCTGAATGTTCTTGTTATTTTAGTCTTCCCAGAGGCGAGGTACTTTACTTCACACCCAGCCTGCCCAACACTGTCGAATGTACACTAGTGTGCCTGCAGATGTGCACACACGTCTGTACTGTACACATCAGTCCAGCACTACACACACATGCACAGACAGACACACTCACATACACATGCAACAAACACTGAATTTCTTTGCCTTCCCCGGAACCAAGCCAAACAATAACTCAATAAACACAGTTATCAGGTGATGCCACAGCTCGGTTCCGTTCACAGATGTAACCGCGTATGAAATGGCCTTCCGACACTGGTAAATAAACAATGAACCTAAAATACGAACATCACAGCGATACAAAATGTGGCTAATAAATCCTGGCATGCAACAAGACAAGCGCACTTCTAATAATAAATCCCCTCCTCATGGTAATTCATAATGGCATCTTGTGTGCATGTGTGGGTGACTGTGTTTGGTTGTGTGCTAGAGAATGGATAATTAAAGAATTCCAAGTGGCAACTTTCATTTAAATTGCAGGAAAAGCAATAATACCACATTATCTGAGATCAGGATCAACCTCTGTTTAAAGGTTTGTAAAATTATATTAGTGTGTCTGTCATCGAACCTCCATACCTCTGTTTTGCTGCCAACATGGGTTTTCTTCAGTGATTTAAACAAAGGTTGCGGAGGTGCGTTCACTCATGTTTGTTTCCACTGGTTGGTGAAAAAATCAACCAATCAAATCTGAGAAGTTGGGGTCATCATTTTACCATATGCCTAAAAGATTCTTTCTTCTAGCTGTGAAGTTACTACATTCATCCTACACACACCACCAAGAAAATAGTTTTATTTCTCTTGTTTATTTATTTACTGTTTAAATAATGTATCCTTTTTGTGAGTGGCATGGAATGACTGTAAAATGTAAACAAAGCAGTCATCACCTGGAACTTTTCCTTCAACAGTCTTGAAGAAGCCTTTGTTGGCTGCTTCTCCTTCCCTTTGTGCTCCAACTCATCCCAAACTATCTCAGTTGGGTTTAGGTCAGGTGATAGCGTAGGTCAGGTTGTCTGATACAGAACCCATCATTCTGCCTCTTGGTAGGTGTGGTAACCATGCTGGGTAAGTGTCACCATCACAGCTTCTCCTCTCTGCTTCATAGTGGGAACCATCTGTTCACCTTCTCTGTGTTTCACAAAAACACGTCAGCTGGATCTAAATCTCACATTTGGACTCATCAGACTAAAGTTCAGCTTTCCACTGGTCTTATGTCACTCCTTGTGTGTCTTCACTGAGCAGTTCTCTTTTTCTTTTTACTCCACCTCAAAAGTTGTTCTTTGCAGCAGTTCCATCATGAAGGCCTGCTTTAAAGTTTGATGCGATATGTCTGCTCTGAAAAGCATTCATGTGGACTCTAATATAAGGTGGTGGTCATCATGATGCTGACACCACCATTCCTCACAGTAAGGTTTATGTGTTTGGGATGATTGTTAAATGTCCAAAAAGCTCAATTTTGGTCTAGTCAGAACAACGAATTGTCTTTCATTTAAGATGTTTGTACAGGTTCTACCACCTCATCAGCTGAAGCTTGTGACTCCTTAAGAGGAGTCATAGGCGTCTTGGTGGCCTCCCTCACAAGCCTATTTTGTGCACAGTCACTCAGTTTTGGTGGACAGCCTGCTCTAGGCAGGTTTATGCATGTGCCATATTCCTTCCATTCCTAATGACTGATTTAACTACACTTGGAGGGACATTCATTGACTTGGAAATTTTGTTGTTTCCACCCCCAGATTCATACCTTTCAGAAACTTGTCAGTGAGTGGCTTGGAGTGTTTTTTCTGATATGTCTTTATGGTGCAGTTATAGTCAGTAGTACTGACTGACCAGTGACTGGACCTTCCAGATACAGGTGTCTTTATACTACAATCACTTGACACGCATTCACTGCACTCAGATGATTAATTTTCACTCATTGTATGACTTCTAGCACCAAGTGGTGGCACTTGTGTTGAATGAGGTGAGTCACTTTAAGGGTGGTGAGTATGTATGCAAACACTTATTTTACATCTATTTGTTTAACTAATTTACATTTATTTGTAGGAATTAGTTTTCACTTTGGCATTGATTGACCATGATTCTATGTTGAAATGCAATAAAACTTCCAGGATGTCTGGATGCTTTATTATTTGTTATTTTTAAGTTTTGATTGTAGTGTAGAAAATAGTAAAAACAAAGAGATGCTTGTGAATGAGTACGTCATTTTTTTGTCCGCAGGGGATCTTTCAAGGGCTGCAAGGTGGCGCAGCTGGTAGCACCGTCCCTCGCATCAAGAAGGTCGCTGGTTAGCATCCTGGTGGGGGCACTGGGATCTCTTTCTGCACGGAATTTGCATGTTCTCCCCATGCAGCATGGGTTCTCTCCGGGTTCTCCGGCTTTCTCCCACACAGTCCAAAACCGTAAGTGTAGCCCTGTGATAGACTGGCGACCTGTCCAGGGTGTCCCCTGCCTTCGCCCTAAGTCAGCTGGGATAGGCTCCAGCCTCCCCGCGACCCTAGTGAGGATTAAACGGTGTATAGATAATGGATGGATGGGATCTTTCAGAAGTGGGCTTTCAAATGTTTTACAAGCAGGAAACTACATTGAACACCTTGCATTTGTTGTGTGCTGAAAATGTGAGAACATTCAAGTTGCAAACATCTGTTTTGTTCTAAAAAGTTGCTATAGTGCACATAAGGTACAAGTTAGATGTTCAATGGTGTCCTTTGTGAACAGCCTGACTTTTTTGTTTTTCAAAACAACACTGGCTATGGCATGGCAGTGGGGTGTAATAAAAATTGCAGCCTCTAGGGGCGTTAGCACAACTTTTCCATCTTGCTGTGTTCAGATTACTGTAATCCCACATCACAGACTGTAACCCACTGCTTGGCAACCTGGTGGTTCAGTAAATGCTGAGGTCTGGCTCGCACTGTAAACATTCAATATAAGACAGTCATTGAGTCATTACACACACACACACACACACACACACACACACACACACACACATATATACACATGCATACAAATCCTCTTCAAAAATAGGTTACCTAAGAAGAGATGCAAAGCTCAAAGGAAACACTTGCTCCACTGAAGATTTCCTCCAGAGACTGTTGTGTTTTCATGTGACTGTGTGTATCCGTCACTGCGTTCATCAGTGTATTTTATTTATTTTTTTTCATCTTGGGTATTTTTCACGACGCATGTAAGCATGTTAACGTGCCCCCGTGTATGTGTGTGTGTCTGTTGCACCAAACTCCCTTTTTATTAGTTATGGTGTCCTTATCCTGCATAAACAGATGAAAGGTTGGCATGCGAGACACAGAGCCAGTGGGGAATCAGGATTGCATGTGTGTGAATGTGTGTGTTTAAGAGAGCGAGAGAGGAAAAATAAACAGTGAAAGAAGGAGTAGCAGAAACACAGACAAAGACAAAAATAGAGAGGGATAAAGGAAAAGAAAAAAAAAAAAATAGTGCCCGGTCTGGTGGTAAATTCGTCGTGTTTGTGTGCATACATGCTTTTCACACAATTCGTCCACACAAGTGAACCAAACTAAAAGGGTTAACGCTCCAGATATTTGAATCAACCAGTGTAAACGCTGCATCACTGCATTTTCTGAGGTGGATTTCATGGAGGGGTGAATCTCTCAGCATCATACTCTGGTCCTGGCTGTACAGTAGATTGGAATGTTTATACAGTATGCAAAAGATGTGAATACACCTTTTTGTGCTTAACGGTATTTACATAATGTGTAAAATGAACAGTTGGGCGTTTCGTTTTACGTAGAATTAAAAACTAACATTTCAGATTTACCATGTTAAAAACATAGGCCCTGGAGAGATTGTTTCAGCTGTCTTTGCTGGATGGTTGTGTTGCTCTGTCTTTTTCTTTAAAGTACCACAAAGGTGTATTAGATTTAAGTCAACCATACTTTTCACCTTTTTTTCGCTTGGAAACTATTTCATGATGTTGGAAGTGCAGTTTGGATAATTATTATGCTGGAATATTCCTCTTCTGTCAATTGTCTGCAGTCATTTCATCAATCGGTGTTTACAGGCATTCATGGTGTATGTATGAACATAATCTCTCCAACACTTTTTTTGTACTTATGAAGTCTCACATCATCACACTCCCACCTCTGTGCTTCACTGTCAGGATTATGTACAGTACTCACTGTGGTAGTCATGGCCAGGTTTATGCCAAACATGCTGCACCTTATTTGAGCCAAAAAAGAAATGTCTTGGTCTAATCAAAGAATCTGCTCTTAATATTCATCAAATTTCCTTTCATGTGCTTCAGAAGAGTTTTATGCTGCAGTTTTGTGCCGAAAAGCAAACAAGCCTATAGAAGTGGACATTATGACCTGTCCTTCATAACTATGGCTCTGATTTTCATTGTTTATCTGTGTCAAATCTGATGCACTTGCCCGTCTGTTTTTCAGAGGTAGACTGTGTAAGCAGTGCCCTGATCATGGCATCATAGGAGGACGGTAACCGCTGATTTGTGATACTTTGGCTCGTTCTATACTTTCTGATTACAGCCACGTCTGTGTTTCGACTGATTTTAGTTTGTCACTGATCTCCCTGCATCGTTTTGTTGAAAGTTTTTCTTTGCAGTTTCCATTTTCCACATGGAGCCGTGATATATTCATACAGGTAGACATGACCCAATGGCCCAAAACAGATAATGTTCCAGTGTTCACAGGCAGTTTTACAACCATGTTTGTGCAGTTACGCTAATTGGAAACACAGGTGTACTTAGTTCAGTTTAGTTTAGTTTAGTCATAAATCCAGGTTTATTCACTTAGTTGCACTGAACTTCTATGCTCCATAAAAGCTTCAAATTAGGGTTTTCACCATATAGTACATTTTGTTTTGCTTTGAATTCTCAGTTTTTGATATCGTTTTTATTCTGCCTCACGGCCAACAATATTCAATCTTATGAGACAGCTGAGGTGTAGATTTGGGTGCAGCAGTTTATGTGTAAAGTGCTTCTTAAATTCCTAAGGTGAAACTCAGATTGCACCATAAAAGCTGAAGAAACTTTGTAAATATACTTTTATATGCAGCTAGTGCTGTTGAATCAAAGGCAATGAAGTATGTGGAGCAAATAAAATTCAACATAATTGGCAGTCTTTTATAAATTAATGACTTTGTTTTATTCAAATATGCACACAGGGAGGATTGTGTGTGCTTCACGGAGAAATGTGTGTTTCAAAGTGAGGTTAAAATGGTTAACGTAATAATGAAATGACATTTTTGATTATATTTTACTTTCTTAATATGCCATTTACTTAAATTAAAGCAATAATGAATTGGAACTTTTGATTAGACTTTACTTTCTTAATACACCATTTATGTAAATGCCAATCTATTTAATTACTTTCAACTGGTTTTATGATAAAATAACTGTAATTTATAATTAAACACAGAGAAGACTCAACAGGTGACGCCACCCAGCAGCCCCACAGCAGCAGTTCCAGTCCCTCGGCGGAGGTCAGTGTTTGTCCATCGCTTTCCCCACAGGGAGTATACCTGATGATCCGAAGCCTCCAACTTGTTACGGTGAAACCTACAGCAGTCTGTCAGCATCCACCCCACTGGCTCTGCAGAAAGCATGCACACATGAAGAAACACACACACACGGGGAGAGTTGCATTGTTATAGTCTGGGTTGTAGAGTCTATTTTGGGAGCCCTGCTGTCTGATTCAGCCTCAGGACTCTTTGTTAACAAGTAAACACAACCTCCTTAGCACTCCCACCCACGTCCACAGTCTGCTGTGTGAAAGGGACACACACTTCCAGGTGGAATTTAAGCATCTTGTTCAAAAAAAAAAAAAAGAAATGGGAAAAAAAAAAGTTGTAGCCAGGTGTCAAGCTGTGGTCTAACAAAATAAAATCGGGCATTAAATAAGTTACTCATCAACGTCATTATTTTCACCACATGCCTGCATGTAGGACTCATATTCTGTAAATACTGTGTCGCAATAAAAGTAAAACTAAGTAGACAAACAGAAAATGGCATAAATATTTTAACACGATGTTGTATTTACTGTTCTTTGAATAATTATTATGATGTAACATTTCTCTTCTGCCAAATGTCTGCAAACTGGGAGTCATCTTGTCAGCCAGTGTTTTGGTATATCCACGGGCATTCATGTTGTATCTATAAATGCTATCTAATCAACACACTTTGCACTCATCCAGTCCTGTATCATTCCATTCCCACCTCTGTGCTTCACTGTCGGGACTTTGCATTCACTGCGGTGACATGTTGCATCTCATCCGAGCCAAGCAAAATCCGCATGGTTTCATCTAATCAAAGAATGTGTTTCCAGTTTTATTTAAGCTTCGTTTGTGTTCTTCTGGAGACTTTCATATTGCAGTTTTGCACAGAAAAGCAAGTAAGTCCGTAGAAGTTGATATTATGACCTGTCTTTTTCATTGATAATCGGTGTCTAGTCGTTTACACTCGAGCAGTAATGCTAGTTATATCCAGGAGTAAATGACACAGCTGGGCTCCCATAAAATTATGCTTCTATACAACCCAACTGTGGTCTCATTTAGAATTAGGAAGAAACATAATTTTTTTCAGAAACAAACCTGTTATGTGCAGAAAAAGCTTTTAATTTGAAAGCACCACAAAGACCACATAAGGAAGCAGGTGTTGAGGCTGGAGGGACAGCAAACAGCACTGTTTGCAAAAATAAATTATCTTCCTATAAAAGTAAATTGCAATTTAATTTATGTTTTTAAAGAAAGTAAATCATTTTCTCCCTGAAAGGTAAGAAAGGTAATATAGTAGGAAAAGTCTGCGCACATTTTAGAAGCTTGGTCAAGTTTAGGCACCAAAATGGTTGGTTAGTGTTAGAAAACAATCACGGTTTGGGTAAAATAAACCCTTTCACTAAGTGTCCTCTTTTTTCTGAGTTACCAGGTTGGCAAGTCCTGCCCCATCTAATATATGATTGGTTGGCTGAAAAGGAGTGACAATTACTCAATAAATAAAGAACAAAAAGATGTTGATTTGAATCGAATTTGGGATACAGAGAATATGTTTCCTTGAAAACATAAAACCGAATGCTGTTTGGTTGTATCAGAATGTCATTTTTGGGAGACTGGATGGACATGACATGATATAAAAGCAAAAATGCAACAACTCTGCTTTCTTTTTTTTTGTTTTTGGCCATGGATCTTGACTGTGTTCCCGTTGCACAGAACCCAAAGTAGATATTTAAGCCCTGAGATTAATAGCTTTCTTTGTGTGCAGTCTTTCCATTCTGTTTCATATTATTTTCCATAGCCCTGTCTGTGTTTAGCTGTGGTCCCATCTGTCTGAGAGTGAGGCGTTTTGTACACCAAATCACATAATTGAATTACTGTTTGGGTTCCACCCCTTCAGCTGTAACTCTGTTAATATCACCTGTGAAATGCGTTGGTGTCGTTTGGCATAATGAAGGTGAGTTCTGGGTGAAACGTGAAACATGCTGGTTTCTTAATGATAGCTAATGAGGAGCTGAACACAGGATGGCACATGAAGGACTTGCATTCTTTGTTTTGCTCCAATTTACCATCTGTTACTCTTTAATGAAGAGCATCTTCACCAGCAGCAGCTTCAGCACCCTGTTTACTGTAAGTCCAGTTATTGTTTTTCAAATGCTGCAAAACTGTACAAGGAGAACGACTGCAGGAAAACATAATAAGAGCGTTGAAAGAATTGATTTCTGTTCTACAGTTTGCTTTAGAGCAGTGGCTCCTAACTTGCCTAGCCTAAAGGTTCACATTTTCGATCAGACCTGAGGTCAGGATCCACATATACATCAGTACCCAGTGAACTGAAGGGCAAAGAGTGAGTCATAGAACTGATATCGACGGGTTAGGATTGCTACTTTTTCTGTAAAATTTCCAAATTAAAGCACTATCCTGGCAATCTGCTATGTATTCACTGACCTATAGATACACAAGCAGCTGAAGATGAAACTGACATGAAGACGCTTTTGGACTGTGGTCATTTTAAAACATAACTTCAGCATAAAGTTGCATGTTTTTCTTCATTATACTAATACTAAACTATTTCTGTTTTTGCATAAAAGTGCAGTTCCAGAACTGAAGCAGCATTAACATTCATTTGGAGTTGTTCAGTTTTGCCAACTCTTTTGCAAAATATCAAATTATTTGGCTGTTCCATGGTCCACTGTGTTCACCAGGTGGCTGTTAATATTATCTCTACATGCACATTGGCTCTAAACAGGTCGTTTCTGGATGATTATTGAAACTTTTAATAAAAACAGCTGACCACTGTGGGTGTGTGCTTCGAGACTGAATCAGCAGTGACGTAAAACCAAAACAATGAGCTCAAAAACACGAAAAGGATCTAAATTCTATGGATTCTTCACTACTACAAAGCCCTTTAACATTAAAGTACACATATTAATTTGACCTAATCTTAAAGTTTTCGGATCAGATTCAGAGCTGGGGATCATGTCTACTTTAGTCCAACATGTTGTGGATACAGTCATTGCTTTTCACCTTGAGGTGAAGACAGATGAAGAAGGAGGACCTTGTGTTATGCGGTACAGGCCATGAACAAACAGCTCCTCTTCCATACGGGGAGAGTATCAGTATTTCTCAGAGTGTGTCAGAGAGTGTGTGGGAGCTCATGTGAGCTCTGCCAGCCTTGTGGTTAATGCAGCAGTGTTGAAGGTCAGCTCGGCGTCAAGGAGAGGAACATTTCTTTGGTAATTAGCACTCCCACAGAGAGCCCAGCATCTGAGTCTAACCGAGCTACATGCAGCATCACAGCCAGAGCTCAGTTGCTCTAATTGTCACTTAAGTCAATCACAATGCAATGTTCTGCTGGGAAACCTTTGGTCCTGGGATTCATTTGGATGTTACCATGACTGGTACGAGCTAAACACCATGGCAGACCAAGCGTACCCTTCCATAACACTCCCCAATAACCTCCATCAGCAGGACAATGCTTCCTGCTGTGCTGCAAAGCTCAAGAAACTCGACAAAGAGCCTAAATAAAGTACCACATTTGATTTATTTTGTAAGCTACCTAAATGAAATGTTTAATGAAGTTCAGTTACGTCTCTTCCCTCCAGCTTTTGGCCACCAAACTCATAGCACAGTAAATAAATCAGAAAACACAAAACAGAAACATCAAAAGAATATAAAACTTATGTCAGTACACATTAGTAAGTAAGACTTCTGTCAAATTATTTAGTCTAATGTCAATAATCTTTATCACTTTAATTGCTAAACACACAAAGAATATCACTTAATAGTATAACTAATCAAACAATAACTAAACTGACATTAGAATAGAGGAATAAATATAAAAATATGTCTTTGATGATGTGGACTGAAAACAGGGGTTCTGCCTACAGGTAGTCCAAAGCCAGACTGAGGACCCCAAGAAGACCACAAAAAGAAGCCCAGAACAGCTCTCATGAATGTGATCTGCTTCACTCACGATGCTGCACTTCCTTGGGTCACCATTGATCCAGTCGCCAAGTTTGGAGCAGATCGGATGTACGATTGTCAAGATGAGTAAAGGAAGCACACACACAGATACAGAGATTTAATTTGGGAAGAACATATAGATATTTCAATGTATATAAATATATGTTTGTGTTACTGTAGCCGCAGTAGTGTTGTCACCTGTCATATGAATCCATGCTGTGTTACAAGGATCATAAACCTCAACTGTACAGAAACCACTGCTCCTGGCTGCTAGCTGTGCAGTAAAGTCAAGGATTTAAGTCAGACAGAAGTGTTCTCATGCCCTCAGACCAAACAGTGTCACACCAGATGTTGTCTTTGGTAACACTGAGCAATGTCACCTTTTGCGCCTACAGGATTATATGGAATGTATAGTGGTGCTTCAAATGCACAGTATAATGTGCCATACATGGATACATTACTTCCTGCATTAGCACAGAACCTTGGCTCACAGCAGAAATGTGATTCCAGTGGAAAATTGGATGACACACAATGCTTTTTCCTGGAACAAATGCATTTTAATATAAATAAAAATGTGAAGCAACCATTTCACTGTTAGGTATTGATTCACAGTAAAAATCTTTGCACCGTAACACTATACAACAGAAAGGTGTTTGTGGCCCCTCGCCTCTTTTAAACGCCCACTTCCACAAACACTGTCAAGGCCTTAATGTATAGTAGCACTTTGTCGGTGCTGAGTAAACAAAGGAAGTAATCAGTTTGTTCTCTCTGGGGAACAGATGAATCTCCAGCAGCCCTGATGGAAAACTCAATCAGCGTTCAATCCAACATGTGCCACACACTTGAACACCTCCCTGTGTTAAACAGTGCTAATCTGTAATGTTCCAGTGACTCCATGGAGAGAAAAAACTCTTTCTTGTTGCATTAAAGCAGTAGATGATTCATACAAATGGCAATAAATGATTCTTCTGTGTCACTGGAGTCTTTGCCAGAGGCTGTAAAGGTACAAGTACTCTTTAAAGAGGGCTTTATATATTCTCCAACGTTACAGTAGGAAGGAGCTATAAACCTTTCATTTTCTGATGGTCTCATTTTAGTTTATGAAGCTGTGTGTTATTCTCTGGAAATGGCGCATGTGCTGCTCCATTAATAAATCAAGGAGTCTTTGTATGTGTTTGTTTTCTTTGCATATTTTAACAACTGTCAATCTGATCCGATAGAGACTTCATTTGCAAGCAGAGTTAATGTTTTATTCTGTCGGTTAAAATAGAGACACTTAATACTGGTAGATCAGTAACTGTACATGAGCGACGAGTTTGCCGGCAATAATGGTAATGTTTTCATTTCACTTAATGCATCAAATTATTGGCTGTATTAATTATGAATCAGTTTTAATTTAGAGAAACTGCTGCTGCTGGAGCTTGGAGACATGCTGAACACGCCGCTGTCAGTCACTCACATTTACATGCATAGATGTGAGTAATCGGAGAGTCTCCAAGCTGTTCAACTTCAGGTAAGACAACCTTGCTGACAGTAGCAGAACATTGGCAGTGTGCTGGAACATGAGTAGAAGACGGCTAATCTTGCCAACGCAGGGAAAATAATTTGGCTGTGACACACTGTAGAACATCAGTGAATGTGATTTAGCATTGGGCATAGTCCAGAATTTCCATGTTATAATAAAAACACACCTGCTGCCAGACATCACGGTCCTCGTTTTTCTTCTTGCTTTTGGCAGGTAGATCCACGGTGTTGTAAATGGATTCACTCTGAACTCTCTGCCCTTGTATTATACCCCAATCAATTCACTCTTTTGTAAGTGTACTTTTGGGAGACAAATTCAAGTAGAAACTAGTTCTCAAAGAGTGAGCCGAATATATTCGTATATTGATACGAGGGATTGCTTTTTTTCAGCCCCATGACTTCAAAATGGCAATGCTGTGTCACTGGTACAGTAAATACATACAGATGTGATTACACAGAAACCTTCTTTGTATCAGTTTATTGTTACAGTAACATGACAGTGCAGCACCTGGGTGTCAGGTTTAGTGCAGAACAGCATTTCTTTCAAAGTTGGAGGGTTTTGAGGACAGCAGTTATGAAAATGCACCTGAGACCACTAATAATGGTCAAATATTTCTTGTGGTAGTTATGCGTTAGATGATTTTAAAGCAGATTTAGAGCATGACAATGAGGTGTTTGGACTGAAGAGTGAATCTCATGAAGTTTCTTTAGCTACCTTGACAATGCAATGCAAATGTGCAAGTAGTTTGTTAAACTAAATTTCCAACGTAGGAAGTCAGAATAGCTCACAAATGCCCCCTTTCTTGGAAAATGCTGGCTTTTAGCTGCTCGCACCATAGCTAGAGAAAGGGGAATTGTGGCCACATCTTCCAAACACTGATAGATGCTCTAACAGTCTTTAGACTCTTGTCCAGAATCAGAAACTTCTTAGTGTTGAAAGGAACCAACTGAAGCAAAGGATGCCTCCTGGAGTCCTTCTTTTGGAGGTTTTATGTGCATGTTGAACTAGGAAGAGACCTCAGGGTAGACCTAGAGCTTACTAGAGGACTGGCATCTGGCCTGAGGACACCCTGAGTTACCCCATGAGGAAGTGGAAAAAATGGTTGGAGAGAGTGATGTATGGAATGCCTTGCAGAGACCTGCATAGACTACAGCCACTGTGACCTGACCCTGGATAAGTAGAAGAAAATGGATGCATGCATGACAGACAAAACCTGGTTTCTCTAATCACCTTTACCCTGGTTATAGAAATCCAATGTTTCCTTAATATAATGTTTCAGAAATCAGGTGACTGCAGCAAGCTGACGATAACCAGTTTTCTTCAACATAAACACACTAAATGATGGAAACGTCAATATGGTTGGATTATGACGAAATTTAGCAAAACAAGGTATCATCGTTAAAGTTTAAGATTTTTAGGGTTTTATAGTGAGACTATATATAAATAGTTTTGTGCTTAAGATGCATTGTGGTGTGTTGAAGACAGGACTGCAGCATAGAAACGTCTGTGTTGCTGCTGTACAGACCGTAGAGCGTGACAGTGAGGCGGCCTGAACAATGAACAATACTTTTACTATTTACATGTTTTTACTCCAGTCAGCATGTTCTCTGTGAAAAGGCCAGTTGCATTTACTCTTTTTGCCTGACTTTCTTGGAACTTAACTCCTGCAAGCTGCAACAATAGTGTGTTTAGGTTAGCAGACAGAAGGGAAATGTGTAGTTAACATGAACAGTTAGAACCAACATTGCTGAACAAACACCACCTTCTTTACCATCTGCATGAATTTCTTCTACAAATGCAAGATTTTTGACAAGCGAATCCAGATGATTTGCAGAGGAATGTAGCAGTTTACCTCTTTGACTCCTCAAACAGTTAAAGCCTCACAGAGAGAATAGAGAGTAGGGGGCAGAAAAGATAGGGCAGAAAAGGGTAAATATAGAAATACAGAGTGAGAAAAAGGGATTAGGGAGAAAGTAGGGAAGAGAAAGTGAGTGGGATGTGCAAAGGCAGGGAAACTGTGTGTGTTGTGTATGCGTGTGTGTGTGTGTGTGTGTGTGTGTGATACAGACAGTGAGCAAGAAAAAGTCTGTCATATCTATATTGGTTCTGCAAATAACTTTTCTGAAATTATTCAGAAACTTCTGAGTTCGTCTAAAGACACACAAAAATATGTGGTATCATTTGAGTGAATTTGCCATCTTACATTGAAGATTGAGAAAACAGTCAGTGGATTTTTGAACTGCTGGACCCATGCTACCAAAAAGCAGCATTGTATTCCAGTGAAAACATGGTTTAAAACAGGTGGAGTCGGTCTCATCTCACCGGTGGTGTTGTGGGTAATACAGTTTGACAAGATGGCACATCTTGAAGCACGCAGGACGCTGACAGGCCGCCCGTCCAGCACTGCAGGACAGCACAACCAGCCGTATGTGTCAGGGCCCATAATGCTTAGCTGCTTTTACCTCCCCCACCTCCTTATCTCTCCCTCTCTGAGTCTGAGCATAAAAGTATCGCAGGGGAAAGCAGTGGAGGAAGCAGGACGTGCAGTGAAAGCAAAAGAAAAAAAGGGAGAAAAAGTTTTGTGATAAGGTGGAAAACAAGAATCCACCTCCCCGGGATGTGTTCTGATGCCATTACATTTGAGAGGTGTTTTTGGGGACAAAGTGGCTGAGTCAGTGAACTCAAACAAGAAAAGCTGACTCAAAGGCTCTTAAACACAAAGTCACAAAGCCAGACACTGGTTGGTACCAGTCTGACCGGAGACATATCGACCCATGGGCTGCAAGGTGGATCGGTGTTTAGCACCATTGCCTCGCAGCTAGAAGGTTTGCATCCTCGTGAGGACACCTGGGATCTTTTTGCGTGGAGTTTGCATGTTCTCCCCGTGCTGCGCGGGTTCTCTCCGGGTTCTCCAGCTTCCTCCCACAGTCCAAAAACATGTTGAGGTTAATTGGTGATTCTAAAATGTCCGTAGGCGTGAATGTGAGTGTGCTTGGTTGTCTGTCTCTAAGTGTGGCCCTGTGATAGACTGGTGACCTGTCCAGGGTGTCTCCTTCACCCTAAGTCAGCTGGGATAGACTCCAGCCCCCCACGACCCTCGTGAGGATTCAGCGGTGTATAGATAATGGATGGATGGATGGATGGATGGATGGATGGATGGGTACCAATTAACTGATAAAAGGTTTGATCAAAAAACTCTGAGACTCTGCCTATAAAAATCCAAAACCCTGCCTCGTTTAAACTTGGCTGCCATCTTCTTCTCCTTGCGTAGCGATACAGTGCTTCCAGCGCTGCTGTCACGCTTGTAACACTCCCGGGAAGTCCTGTTATGTAAGCATGTCAAGCACCATCTGTGATGGGTGCTGAATCTCCTAAACTGTGTCAAAACAGGGACCCTTCAACTTGAATTTAAATGTAGAGAAGAGAAAGAAGTCACAGGGAGCCAAATCTGGTGAGAAGAGTGGGTGGAGAACGATAATTGTGTTGTGTGCGGCCAAAAAATCTGTGCGTAATCACTGCGCTGCGACCGGGTGCAATTTGGCGTTGACAGTCTGACCCCGGGGGACTAATTCCCTGTGCACAACCCTGTGAATGTCAAGAAAACAAGAGCGTACTCCTGGTGCACTGCTGACCTGACGCAGCCTCTCTGGTCTTGGAGACTGTGAAAACTGCTGTGTGGTCTCTGGGTCGGCCCACTTCTCGTCATAAGTGATGATCCTCAACATGAAGGTCGGATCATCCCGTCTGTTGACTGACAGAATGGGATGTTTTTGGCTCTTCTCCAGTTTAGGGTTCATGGAGAAATCACAAATGCACACCTCTAAATAGTAAAAAAAAAAAACAAAGTTGAACACAGGTGTCTGTGTAGATCATACAGTGTCCCATTGCATACTGAACTGAAACAGTTACAGTTTGCATATGCATGACTTGACATGTTCTGTGCATGTGCAGCAGGAAGAGAACTTCTTGAAGGCTCCCTGCAGTGGTCTTCCAAACAACCAATCAGAATCCTCTCTTTGTGCTACTTTGCATCTGTGGTGTTGTGCTGTCAAATCAAAACTTTAGTAAACTACCTGGAGATGAACACTGACTGCTTTTAAAGGCTACAACTTTGTTTTAAGCAAATCAGTTGTTTGCACTGATTAGAAGAAGGGTGACAGACACCAGCTTCTAGTGGTACATCAGAACCACAACAATGATGTTAAATCCGTCTCCAAACCTATGCATTTTAATGGAACAGGTGATACAAGCGTAGGGAACAGTATCCAGTAGAGGGGAAACATTCTCATTTTGAAAAATTAATCACACCAAATTAGCTGTTACAAGTTAATGATGCAAAGAAGTGCAGAGTCAAGTTTGAAGCAGATCGGATGATTGGGGAACATTTTTGGGGTCTTTTTGTGGCCGTTTTGGGTCTTCAGCTTGACTTTTGGCTGCCAGTGGGCGGAGCCTCTGTTGCTAGGCAATGCCATTAAAAGAAAATGCATAATGTCACGTGATGCTACCACATCGTGACCATGAGCACTGTTATAGTTGCTCACTTTTGTTCACCTGTAAACTAAGATGCCTTGTCACACCTGGCTGGAAAGAAACCCTCAGAATGTCAGGCCTCAGTGTCACACCGTAGAAAACCTGAAGCTCAGAATAAGTGCAGCTCTCCTGTGTCTCATGTCAGTCCATTCTACCAAAGCTGACTCATGTCGTATATTCACAGTTTAGAAAACTCTATGTTTGAACTCACCGTGAGTCACACAGCCTATTTCTTCTGGGCCTTCTCATAGAGAAAGCAGCACTATGCATCAGTGAGCTTCAGTCCCATGCAGAGCGAGATTAAAATTGCCTCCCTTGCTGTGAAAAGTTGAAGAAACAGAGTTTTACAGGCAAACCTCAGGTTCCAGACGGCTGAGCACAGTGTGCCAGAGCCGCAGGACAAGAGCTCAATGTCATTTCACAGCTTTAAGAGGAGAGCTGGATGCTGGCGAGGATTTGGGGGAAGAGAACAGGAACAGAGGGAGGAGAGAGGAGGAGGTACAGGAAGGGGAGCTAATCCAAAGACATCACTGCCAGTCTGCTCGAATACACACAAACACATGACGAGGGGCCAAAAGGTCAGCGGAGTGTGCCTGCTTTAATTATGATGAAATACATGGCAGTGATGTGGACAGCACCCAGGTGCATCCTGGGAAGACAGGCTGTCACCAATCTGTCAAGGATTGTCTGCCACAGCTCGGACACACACACACACACACACGCACACACACGCACACACACACACACACACACACACACACACACAGACATACACAGACAACCATATTGAAACTATTGTCACTTTCTAGCAAGCAGCAGTCGGTTAAGTACGACGGCAGCACTGTGCAAAATTTTTTAGGTATGACATCAAATGTCAGTGTTTTCTGTACAGAGGTGAAATTAAAAAAAAAAGAAAAAAGGCAAGATAACTTCAAATGCTGCAGTGACACCAAATGTGCTTATACAGTGTTCACATTAAATTTAGGATTCTCCAAACCTGCATTTTAAGGCAGAAAGAGATTGTTTCCATGGTTTCCATTATCTATACACCACTTAATCCTCACTAGGTTGTGGAGGGGCTGGAGCCTATCCCAGCTGACTTAGGGTAAAGGTAGGGGACACCCTGGACAGACAACCAAGCACACTCACATTCACACCTACAGACAATTTAGAATCACCAATTAACCTCAACATGTTTTTGGACTGTGGGAGGAAGCCGGAGAACCCGGAGAGAACCCACGCTGCACGGGGAGAACATGCAAACTCCACGCAAAAAGATCCCAGGTGTCCTCACTGTGACCAGTGACCTTCTTGCTGAGAGGCAACGGTGCTAACCACAGATCTACCTTGCAGCCCTGTTTCCATGGTTTGAAACTTCTAAATAGTACTGATAAACACAGATGATTTATTAGATCTTCAATCAGTGACTGGAGAGAGATTTTAAAGCTCTCATATCACATCCTTTTTTAACAAGGTAATGCAAGTTTTTCATGCTCCCAAAATGCATATTTCAAGTCTCAGCTCAAACTGCCGCACAGAAAATTAATTTCATCATGTCGACAATACCCCTGGTTTTTAGACTTGTTCCAAATGAGCTGCTTCAGTGTTTGCAGCTTGAAAGCCAACATGCTTTTCTGGCCATTCAGACCCAGAATAATCAGTGTAGTTACATCACGGTGTCAAGTATAAACACTGAAAACACACAGATGTCAGCTCATTTCACACTGCAGACTGCAACGGTCAGAGTTTAAGGTGCAATAATATGACAACGTATTATGTCTCTATTGTATATGTACTACGTAGGATAAGCTACAATGTGTGCTTAAAGCAAAGAAGAAGAGTATGTAATTTGAAATGAAACCAGTGGGTGGCAGAGAGAGTCCAAGATATGGGGGAGGAGCCAGATTTGGGGGCCGTGCTTATCCTGTTGTGACATCACAACAGGCTGCAAACTCGACTGGCTCATTCAGAGACTCATTTTCCAAGGGAAAGAAACAAAGGTGTGGTCATTTCTCCAATTTTGAGGGTCTCTAAACACACTGGGGACATGTCTGTTCCAAAACAATGAAAGCCAATTTATGTATGTCTGTATGTCCAATGTCACATTTAGCGTATGCATTTACTTCAATAATATGACTTGCTATTGCATAATCTAGCTTTACAGTGTTTGAGTCATAGGTGAGCTGGTGTGCTTCAGCTGCAAAAAGTGGGAAGGGGTCACACAGGGGGTGCCACTGAGTTTGAACAAAGTTTCCGCATTGCTACGTCCATCCATTCATCCATCAGCTTTACTGGCTTTTTTCTATAAATTGCTGCAGGAGGCTGGAGCCCATCAGCTGACAGTGGCCAGTCCATCATATGGCCAACACAAAGAGAAACACAACCACACACTCTCAGTCTCACGCCTAAAGCCACTTTTAGAATCACCATCCCGTGTATGTCTTTGAACTGTTTCGATGAAGCACCTGCAGAAATTCCATAAAGACACAGGAAGAACCTGGTTGACCAGTTGGTTCTGACAGGCAACAATACTAAACACTAATATGTTAAGAAAAAGTATGACAAGGAAGTCTTTAGATTTTAAAATACTTTATTTCATAAACGATATCTAAATTCAACTTGGTTGGTCACATACATACACAGTAAGGATAGAAAATGCTCGAGTTAGAATAAGAGAAAACAACAAGAACGGGGCATTCCTATCTGCTCCTGGAGCTGCGGCTCATGAACTGAAGCTCACTGAGTGGAGACGATGGTGGTGAAGGTTCGAAGAGTGGCCCAGCGCTTAGAAAACTGTGCTACACATGGAAGATGCAGGTTCAAGAGTTGTGAGTTCACCCCAGCCGCAGGGATGATCATCTCTAACTTTCTCTCCGGGAATCATCTTCGTTTACTATCATATATTATTTGCTACAGTTGCTTTAATTCAAATCAAGGAGGAAAAAACAGGTTGATACGAGGCACCTTTCCCTTCTCTCGCTTTATTCGCTCCTTGCTCCTGGTGTGGTTGCGTCAGAAAAGAATGTTTAAGATAAAGCATGGAAGCGAGCCATCGGTATCCCACAAATAGACATAAATAAATTAATTTAAGTCGTGAAAAGACAACATTTTGGTCCGTGGTGTAAAGAGAGCTAGAAAAGATTCACATTGTCCCCCCCCCCCCTCCTCCCATCCTCGAACGGGGCTGGGTAAGTTCTTTACATGTTGGAAGACCTTCACCTGTGTGGCTAGACTGTCATAAATTACCTCTAATACATAATATAGCCAAATATTGCGAATATTGTGCAAGATCAAAGACACTATTTGTGCAAAGAATGTGTGCTCCTCTACTATAAAAGCTTTGACAGGTTTTCCGTTTTTTGTTGGAGTTTTTAGAAAAGTTTCCCACAATAGAACAACACTAGGACGACACTAAGAAGGCATTTGCTGTATAGAACACCTTTTTGCTGTAGATCAATTAGAAATGCCTTTTTGTTTAAAGAATACACCAAAATGCACATGTCACAAAAGCCATTCACATAATGTTAGAAAGAATAATCCCACAGACCACGGACTGCGTGTGTGTTTTCAGGGGCGGAGGGGGGAGATGTCGAGAAACCCTTCGCCCCGGTTGCTTCTACCTCCCCCCCACCACCACCACCACCACCGGAGCTCGGTTTCTCTTTTTCTGTACAGTGTGATCCGTCCGTCCACTCGTCCATCTATCCCTCCGGACTCACCGGTGAAGCTACGGTTGGTGAGGCGTTTTCCGAGGAGGAGGAGTGGCTGAGGGGTTCGGTGAGCTGTGCTGTGTTGTGACAGTGCTTCACCGTGCTGTGCCTGAGACAAACTGTGCAAACGCTACTGTGCTCTTCATCCTCCGGGCTGCTGATGCCGCCGCTACCGTACGGCAGGTGCAGCAGCACTGCAGAGGAGGCTGTGGATAGTGTGTTTGTGTGTGTGTGTGTGTGTGTGTTTGTGTGTGTGTGGTACAAACGTTGGCCAGGCAGTGATTAACTCGGGTCTCGCTATGAGCAGTCAAACTGTAAACAGTAGATTTAGTCTTCAGTTCTTATATACAGTTGAGGATAAAACATGTCCGTTCTTCTTTGGGGGGTGAACGAAGCAAAAAAAAAGAAGCTTCGACCCCCCCACCCACCCCCCCGCCCCCCACAGTTTAGTTCATTGTTTGGCTTCACAGCAAAAGAAAAAAAACAAAGAAGAAGTTTTTCTTTATTATCTTCTTTACTTTTAAAATTCTCGTCTTATATTTCTACACTGGCAGTCTGTGGTATCAAATGTATCCAGAGGTGTTTCTATTTCTCCCCGGTTTGCTGATAAATCAGTTGTTATGAGGTAACCAAGGAGTAGATCATACTGAAACACAAGAAGAAGAAGAAACAGGAAATGTAAAGTGAGTCGACAATTCTCTGATTGCACGGACAGGCAGAAAAGTGAAAATTACATCCTGGTTTAAATCGTCTAATTGCCCTTTTTCAGATAAAACCTTCGAGTGTGTGCGTGTCCATTGAACTCATTGATCCACAGACAGTTCTGCTGGTGATTCATCTCGATACTGCAGTCTCAGCTGCTCGCGCATCTAATGGGGATGTCTGTCTGTTTGAGATGCAGAAGTGGGCTTATTTATCTTCTGACAGCAAACTTTTGTATGTGATGTTTCTTTGATGCTTCTCTGTCATAATCTGAATTATTCACACTGATGCTGTGTTGACGCCTACTTAAACCGTGTTCTTTTTAAAAGGCCGAATTATTCATCGAGTCCGCGCGCAGAGGCTCGCACCGATGACCTTAAGTGTTTTTTTAACAACGAGAAAGTGCTCTGACTTCTTGGATTAATTATTAATTTAACTTTCTGTCCACACAAGAAGCGGGGCGGTGTGCATTTACTTTGCATTTAAGCAGAGTACTTTTATAACATTACATAGAACATGAAGGACTGAGAGAGCTGGAGGTTAGTGTAGGAGTTTTCTACAGAGTAGCCAACTAGTGCTATTAGATCAGCGTTCCTGCACAGCGCTGGGATCAGCTGGTCATCACTGTTGTTATATAAATGCTGACTAGTCCGGATGTTTCTATTTCATGTGTTTTTGTAACAATATGCTGTTAGAACAGATTATTTCTGAATGTTGCTGTTGAAAACATGTGTTAATGCAATATTTTAACATCCAAAGAATCTTCAAACATCTGGTTTGCTTAAATTTCTAAATCAGGAAATTCTAACTAATGTTCAAACTTTAGTGACGAGCATGAGTCCCCTGTAGCATCCATTTTGCTAACTGCATTAGGAACCTCCTGTAATATTTCCCTGCTGGCCTACTCGCCCTACATACTGTAGTTTTGATGGCTGACTGTATTTATTGGAACTTGAATCCACAGATGAGGAGCTAAATCAAATGGAAGATGATACACTTTGGATTAAGTCAAAGGCAGAAAAATAACAGGACGTCTTGAAAGTACATCTGGAAACTGATGGTTGCTGCCTTCACAGCTCTGCAGCCGTGGCTCAGGTGGGAGAACAAGTTGTCCCTTAATTAGAAGGCTGGGCAAGACACTGAAGTTGCTCCCAATCGTTGGCAAACCAGCACTGGTGTGTGAAAACAGTGCTTTGTAGAACCAAGCTAAGGTTTAAAAGCACTATATAAGTGCAGATTTCTTGCCATACTGCTGCCGACTGAGGAGGAAATTTCAAAGACTGGGACCTGTTGATACTAGACTCTGAAAACTGCTCTGTGTCTATAGATGAGAATAATCCCTACTATGAATTTGCAGCTTTGATAATCAGTGCAGCCCTGGATGTGGTGTTTTACAGAAAAAGGACAGAATTTTACCCGCTACTGTCAGCCTGAAAGGTGAAAACAAACCAGTGTTGAGATGAATATTTCAACTGAACTACTGCAGGGTGACTACACGAGCCATAAGTTGTTCTTAATGCAGTCAGCAAACTGGTGACTCAAGTTTTTACCTTTGGTCAGACTAGATCAATGTTTTTTGGAAAGCTGCAGGAAGTTAAAGCTTGTTGACCTGATGTATAGCATCAGCATGTTGGTTTGTGCAACTCCTCAATTCTCCACATGTCTACAGTGGAGCATAAAGTGACCCATAGAGGTAAAATAGCCACAATAAAGGGAAAGGTTGAAATAAACCTAAATTATTCATTAATCCATTAGTTCCAAAAGGAAAATCGTAGGTTTGGCACCTCTGAATAGATTTTAAGGGAACCAGCAATACTTTTTTCATGTAGTTTTTAAATGTATCCTATTAAGGTCTACTAAGGATTGTCTCAATTTTCTAATAATTACATGGGTGAGCTGTGACAGGCAGGAAATTCTTAATACATGAAAAGAAACGGATCTGAAACTTGCCTGGCCTGGGTTTAAAAGTGATGAACAAACATATCCATATTTTACCTTTGAATTGCTGCCATTCTGTAACTCCTTCTTGTTCCATTTTTCTACACTGAATATACAAATTTTTACATTTTTAGGTTTTTACCATGACCTAAAAATGTAAAAACAACATCCTTCCTGGCATGTTTGTGTTGCAATTTTTAAAAAAACATTCTTATTCTTTCCTAAAAGTCTGCAGAAAAGTTGCCATTGAACGCAAAATAAAAAGCAAAAGCTGATGAGCATCATGTAATGCAATGAGCATGTGCAAAACAAGCTGTCAAACACACATTCGCAGCAAAGTGGCAAAGTGATTTCACCAAAGTTACTCTTTTCTGCAAGTCGACCACTGACACCGATGATCTTCTGTCGCAGTGCGGTGGACAAAAAAGTACTTAAGAGTCATTTGATCATACAGAGATCTGCGTTGTTCACCTGGGAGAAAAACAAGAGAATAACGGAGGACTGTGCGACACAACAACGGCGACAGAACAAATCACAGATTGGGGATTCGACACTTGTCTCGCTGAGCTGTGACTTGACGAGAACAGATCAGCACCTCGCTGACAGTAACTAACAACTCCCAACGTTTGTGTTCGTCCCACAGGCCTCTGCCGGCTCCTGACACCTCTGTTAATCTCTGCTGGTGAGAAGGCAGCAAGTTCACTCTGTTGACTCATGAATATCCATGGACAGAGAGAGAGGGGAGGGCAGAACATGTGAAGCAGAGAGAGAGAGAGAGAGAGAGAGAGAGAGAGAGAGAGAGAGAGAGAGGGAGGAATAGACAGATCAGAAGTGAACTGTTTGGTTTCCCCTCAGGGACTCGCCCTCCTCTCATTAAACCCTCTGAGAGCTGCCTTCATTAATTGCTAGATTGACTTGTATCTCTTTAAATTACAGCTCCTTCACTTTCACAGACTAATGAGACACTAACTGAACATAATCTATGCTAAAATATGACTTGATACATGAGGAAGCCTCACACACTTGGAGCTACATGAGAATAGAAAAGCTGATGTCACTGTTTTATCTGCAAAATATTCAGGATTATTCATCACTTTGTCTTGATTTCAACACTTTTGCAAATGATCAGTTTGATTTTCTTCCATTTTCAGGTTTATACAAAGACAAAGGGAAGAATAATAACAATAGAATCTCTGAATTTGGGTTCTGCTCTCACAAGTTGCAAGTCCTTAGAAGTGGATTTGTATTATAAATGTACCCTTAAGACGCATGATCAGCAGAGAAAGTATGAGGTGGATTAGTGGTGTGCACATGCTCTTCACATGACACCTTATTAAACAGGAACAACGTGTGTTAATGAGAGGATGTCCAATTATTGTAACTCTAATTACAGCGCGGAGCACCCTTGCATGTAATGTGTGAGGTGAAACACTCACAGGAAGACTAATCCACCTTCTTTACCTGTTTATAATTCTCATGGATCACTATACGACATCCTCTGCACAACATCAGGTTGAAATGTAGATTTTTGGATTTTATGGATTTAATTTCAAAATCCATTTTATTTAATCTGAATCTAGTACTGAATCAGTTTAATTTAAGCATTTCACATGTGTAAATGACAAAAAAAAGAAAAGTAATGAGCTTATTTTGCCGAGAACCATAGAAAAGTACATTCTTCTACCTTCTTGACGTGTAGCTACGACCTGAATATAAGAAGAACAGGATTAAATGATATATCTTTTTTTCTGTTTTCATATGAGAAAATCTGAAAGTCGCTGCTACCTGAGTCCTTACAGCAAACAGCAAATACACATTTCAATGTAAAAGAGGCAATGATGTGAGTCTGTGAATCTGTATGTTTTTTAAGTAGATAACTTTGGTTTTGACACCATGACTGCACTGGAACCATATGTGAATTTATTTAAAGACTCATTTAAAACTAGCAAGATGCATGTAGTGCAGAAGCAGACTGCATTCGCAAAATAAAAATACATTTGAAAACTTATTTTGGAGCTCTAATTTAGCATCTCCTAAACTCTAGATCAGTTTCTCTAATTGGAAGAAAAGATCCTGTAATGATGAGAAAAGGTTAAAGTGGTTCTCCATCTTTGCTGTGGCTGAGAGGACAGCGATGATGGCACTATCTGATATAATAAATATATTTTTTCAACAAAGTATTTTTAGAAAACATTATTTTAAAAGTTTCCCTTGTGTGAAGAAAGGTGAAATTTTAAGGGATGTAGGAAGTCTGATGTTGCCATGGACACACTGAGTTACAGAGTGGGCTGCAACATGTTTCCTATCGCACTAATAAATGAAGGAATCTGTGTGTGTGTGTGTGTCTGTTCTTTAACTGTCTCAAAAACTATACATCCAATCGACATCAAACTTGGCTGGTGTACTGCTGAGGCCCCAAGTGAGTGCAGTGTCAAGTTTGAACTTGTTTTGTTAAGTGGTTGTGACATTTTGGCTAGAAGTAATAACACATCGTAATACTGAAATACCAACTATGTTTCTTATACCTAGGTCCTTTCCATAACCTAAACAGTGTGTTTATTATTGTAACCATGACAATGAAGGTCATTTAACCTTGGGAAATAACTTATTTTACCCTGAATCATTCCTTTTTCCATAAACTTAACCAAGTTATTTTTGTACCTAAACCTAATTAAATCAGTTTATCTGTGGTATATCTCCTGCCACCAGTATGCTCCAACGTGTGGCATCAAAGGATCGAAACAAACCTCAGGACATTTAGGCTCATTTATGTTGGAAGACTTAGTGGCACAAGTCAATCTAAACTAAACTCCAGTCATATAATATTGGTTGTTGTAGCGCTATTGGAGGTCAACACCCCACCGGGAACCTTCACCAATGTTGCCTTTCAGCAGCTATTTCTGTTTGCTACCAAATACAAAGGCATCATTGCGGCAAACATTTCAAATTGAACCCAGTTCACTGAAACATACACTTGACTGAACAATGTGATATGAGAGAAAACAGCGAGTGACCATGTTTGCTTCTGCTTCATTAAAAAACATGATGTGTTTCTGTGACCACTGATATTGGTCCAGCAGCTGCATCAGAATAGCCTCAAATGGAGTTTCTGGCTCAGCTGCTCAGCCCCAAAACTGCAGATAATGTTATGTTTACATACTGGACTCTTCATTAAGGATGTGTGGTCATTTAAGTTGAGGCCATCCTGTGCCTGGTTAAACATTTTACATCAAACTCGTGTTCCATTAGCTTTAACATCTGTCTTGTTAATGAGCCAGTGCTAACCTTGAGTGTGAAGGACCAGACATGCTAAGGTCCAGTGTTTTTAGACCACAAGCTGAGGAAACACAGAAAACCTGTATTGATCTTGCAAAGGGAGGGAAGGTGTTTGTTACTGGGGTGCACCACATTCCACACAGCATCCCTGTGACATCGATGACAGGAGGAGAGAGGGAAGAAAGAAGGTGAGAGGTTGGAGGTCAAAGGCTACACTCCGAGGGGGGCTCTGTTAGACAGACGGGGCTTTGTGATCCTCCAGTGTCAGGACAAAGTGCAGCTGAGGAGGCTGAGATAGCACAGAGCTCACCTGAAGCAGAAGATATACTGGGTAGGTGTGAACAAACTAGCCATTGTGTTGACTTTTAATTTGAAAGGTGCATTAACTGTGACTATAATGCACTTTTTGCACAGATTTATCTCAATAAAGAGAAGCCACAGATGAAGCCATTTCAGAAATACATGAACCTGCTCTGGCCCTTTGAGCCTGTGCGTCTGTCCTCCTGCTGCGCCCAGATGGACAAAATCACAATTTACAGAGTAATTGCAGCGGATCATCTGCAGCAGATAAGCTCCACCGAGCAAACCGAAAAAAGGATTTGGAATCACCCGTCGCCCAGGTGTGGAGGCGAAGCGCTCAGGTGGAGCCGGGTTCATCTGCGTCCGTGAGAGCATGCACGATTTCATTATGCGTACGCGGTACACGGGGTTCGGTCTCGGTGGATGCGTGTTTGTGCGGCGGGAAGATTTATTGTGACTGCGTGAAGGAGCTTTAGGTCACAGATGCAGGCATTTGGTTTGTGGGGATCGGTGGATAAAGAAGGGTCGAGAAAACAGACACAAGTTCCGTACAGCAGGTTTCAGGCTGCTTCACTTCCAATTCAACCACGTTCATTGAAACAAGCTTTTATACTGAACATTACTGTTGTATGCAATCAGAGTTCACTTCTTAAACTGGTTATTTGGATGTCTGCATTATTAAAACAAGAATTTCTATGAGCTGAAGTGTGATTTTTGCAGCTTGGGCCATCATTTCAGTGGGCTGATGATGGCATTTTAACATTAGCTTTATTGCTACAGCACTTTAAGTATGCAGTGACAGATTTCAGCCAGAGAGTACAAGGGGCATCGGTTACACTGGAAGAGGAAAAATTCTGCTTTATACTGAAAGGAAACGCATTCAGAGAAATACATTTGGAGGCCACATTTCATATTTATAAATTCTGCATCTTATGATTACTAGAAAAAACTGTGAAATCAGGATTTTTTACTTTATAATCTGAATTAATTCAAGTTTATTTCCTCCTTTGTTTGGAACACTGTTTAACAGACATGAACTTGGATAACTAATATGAGGGCTAATGTTACACCATGGGCCACAACTTGTATTGTTTTAACTCACATAGTTTTACATTTTAGTAAACCAAGTTCATCAAATTAAAAATCTCTCTTTGTTATGTTCTATTTCTAGTACAGACTACTATCACTGTTATACTGAAGAAAATCTGTAAAAATTCTGAAGCAAGTTTGAAACTTCATTTTCCTGTGATTTCACAGTGGATTTATCAGGGTCCTTTTGCAGTGACAATGTAAAAATAATTACACAATTATAACCAAAAAGCAGCTCAAAGTTTAACAACATACCATGTTACTTGCCTGAATTAAGAAAAAAGTAAATTTAGTGATACCGCCACTATGATCTAATTTTATCTTCTTGTAATTTTGAAATGTGGGATTCATTATTAAGGGTAAAACCTCTAAATATAGTTTTCTTTAGTGAATGCAGTGTTTCTGTAACTTTAAAGCCCAAATAAAACTAAGGTGAACATTTCACAAAAAGGCAGACAGTTTTCACATTTGCTGTGTGTTGCTGCTCACTCCTCAGTCAACGTTATGTTGTTTTCACCATCTATCAACTTCTGCAAGCGTGTCCAACAAGCAGTGCAACTATGCACATGTCAGAAAAAATAGACAGGGCGCTTGCTTCATGCTGTATGTATTCATATCTTCACAATGTTTGTACTGTACTCTACACGGTCTGTCTTGTTCTTGTTAAGCAGTTTCATGCGCTCTTAAATAGTTAAACAAAGCAGCTCTTCTAGTTGCTGTCAGGCGGTTAAAATCCTGTTTTCTAGTGTGGACGTGTGGGACGTGTCAGCATAGACATACCCCTCCATTGTATAGAAGTGTGTACACGTCTGTTGTCCACTGATACCATGAAATGGACTAAAGGAACTGTTCTGCTGTGTTACTGGTATCCTAAAATGGTTTGGACTGTTTGAATCCTAAACTTTTGTGCTTTTAAACATATTTCTCTGAAATTTAATTCAGCCACTGCTTGAGATTGATACATTTTGCTTGAAGCACCACTTTTTTTTTCCAGCATTGGACCCTCGAACATGAATTTACAGAAACAAAGGAGCTCATTCAGAAAGGTTTAACCCTGAAACAAAATGATGGCCAGTGAAGAATGGATGTATTTTGCTGTAAAAATCACACCATTTCTAGAATGCTCTCAAATTTGTGAGAAAACAAGTTTAAAAGAAAGATTCTCTTGACCTTGGTGGAATTGAAAGTGAATGCAACCTTCGCCTTGTTCTGTAAAGTACCTCACTGCTGCTGCTGCTGCTGCTGCTGCTGCTGTTGTCAGTGGTCTCAAATACAGCAGATCAGTCCAATATGAGCTAGAGCAGGACGGGATGGAGTGAGATGGAGAAGCAAGATGAGTTAAGATCAAGATGAATGCTCAGTTTACAGCTATAGACACCCAGTGTTCATGACGAAGACACTAGAAGGAGCTTCTTTCTCGCTCGTGATTGGACCCGCGATCTTAACATTAGGCTACACTCTGAGGGTAAAGTTTATGATCATAAGATCCAGTTTTTTTAATGTTTTGGCACATAAACTAGAAGCATAATATATTAATTCTGACCATTTAGTTAAAGGCTCGTATCGGGGACTTGATAAGCTGTTAAAAGAAAAACACCAGGTATGTAAAAGCAAATGATGCAATATAAAGTATACATGTTTTATTTAACAGCATCTCTTATATGTTGAACCCACCAATCGTGACTCCATCTATTGATTGATGTCAGCACCGGTATGACAATGGATGAGATACGTATGACATTAGCTCTTTTTTTCTGTCTTTTTTCCTCAAATTTCTGCCACTGTACCATGCCAGGAGGGAGCATTCTATCATAGCATCATCTTTGTGATATCTAAGAGACATTTTAAAGAGCATTGCTGCTATCAGTGGAAAAGTCTCATCATTTCAGATCTTTTTAAACACTACAGGCTTGTTTGCTCCTGATAGAATTAAATGTCCTCAAATTGCCGAATGTAACCATCACAACAACAAAAATTCATTTAAATAACTCAAAACATCTTTAAAAAATTAAAAAATGAACACTAAATGACACCGTATCTCCTCGACGTATGTTAATAATATCATATAACACCAGATCAGTTGTGAGAAAGTGGCCTATGACCAAAAACACACATCAGGATTTTGTGTAACACCACAAGTCTAACACTTGCTCATGATGTTGCTTTTCTACCTGTGTGGTATTGTTGTGATCAACATCGCTATATAACAAAGAATCTAACACCTAGAACAGCATTTTCTACCAGAACCTTACAGCAATGTTCAATCACAGCATAATCACACACATACAAGAACAACTCCATGTTAAAGTTGCAATCCTTTTAGGGGTTGTCATCGAAGAAATCCTCCTTTGAGCTAATGACTAGTCTTGAAAAAAATCTAACTCTATAATCCATATAGCCACAACAGTTCTGTATTAATAAATAGAGCTGGAAAACTTGTCCAGATCAAGAAACTTTATCAAACACTGACGTGGCCATATGGTTACATATTACTCCTGTGTAAAGCTATTCTGCCTCATGTTGCTACCACAGAATAAAATATCAAAAAATATAAGGATTGTACCTTTAAGTGTTTCCATTGATAAGACCTATTAGAGGGATATTTCCAGGTTCCACACACTGCAGCACCCACATGACACATGGAACAAGAATCCGGAGTGATTAATAACAGCATTTAGACAAGGACAGGAAAAGTTTTAGCAAAAAACATCAGGAAAGGTTAGACACAGTATATAACAGTGCACATAGTATAATCTTTTCTGCAAACCGCCTGCGCGTTAAGGTGGTGCTTGTCAATGAAGTAAAGAATCAAGTTCTCGTAACATCACATGCATTAGCGGTAGTGGGCTAACAGCTAAACATTACAATCCTGACAAACCTGCGGTACGTGTAAAAACATGCATGTGATTGCCAGAGAAATGGTTACTTTATTCAGTGATTTGCACTCACATTACTTCATCAGAGCTGGAAAACCAAACCAAAGTTACATGAACCAGTGAGAGACGTAGGGCTGTGATTAAATGTGTGACTTTCAAACCTGTTTCTGTCCAAAAGCTGGTTTAAGTCAAGACTTTTTTTAGCCTTAGTTCAATGTAATATATTTTTTAACGGTATTGCATCTGTTGTAATCAGATTAATGTAATCTCTTTACATGTAATCTAATTATCACCCCACGCCGCCTGCCCTGCGCTCACCAGTAGAGATAGTAGAAGAAGGAGAGGACGAAGAAGGACAGCTTGCACCAGGCCTCCTTCAGGCAGAACTTGAGTGTGTCGCCATTCATCACGGATGCCGGGTCGTAGAGCAGCTCCTTAGTGTCCGTTGGGGAATGGAAGTACCTGCCACAGGGGGGTAAAGACCACACCACGGGTAGTTGACCCGTTCCAGACCCCGGGGTTGGGGAGGTAGGCGGGGGATATGATGGGAGGAAATGGGGAAGAAGATAGCATGGAGAAAGATGGCATGATGAGTTTGAGGGGACACCATCATGCAGAAGACGTGGGTGAAATAGTAGTTGAACATGTGGGTGGACCTTTTGATAAACCTGATCCCCTGAACAGTGATTTTTAATGGATTAGCAGCTGTTAGTTGGCTGGACAGGCCTGTCAAGCTTCAGACCTGGAAGCATGTTGAGTGAAAGTGCTTAAAGAAAGTTTAATCCATTCTTTAAACTTTTTCTATCTTCTCAGATATTATATGTTTGCATGCTAGCTAGCTTACGACCTTCAGCAATCGTGTTTTAATTACATTAAATAATTACAAAAAGTGAATCATCAGCTTACTATACTATAATGTGGGTCGACAGACAAGATCAGGGGGACAGATCCACTCTATGGCATAGGGTAAAGCTGGTAGCATCCTCAAAGTCTATTCTCATGTTTAAGTGAACCATCTCTTACCTCTGCGTTGCCTGTCCAAGAAAGCATTCGTGCAGTTTGCATCCAAATAGTTATATTAGAACAGAACGTCATCATCAGCATACAGTTTTATTAAAGCTACTTAACTAAAACACTTCTTATCTCGTGTGTGATTCCAACACTTTATCTATTCACTTTATTGACACTTTTTCAGTCCCACAGAGAGCCGAAGTCAGAGCTGTAACTTGCCTGGACTAACTACTCACCTCTTCAGTCAAGCCATGACGCTTAAACCATGAACATCTAGGCGTTATGGGAAATTAGGTTGCAAAAAGAATAATGCTGACAAGATATTTCTTTCAATCTCTACTGTCATTTTTTTTAAACATATGACTCAGAATAAAGCTGTATGTCTAGTTGCTAGCAGAGCTGCTAATGTTGGTGGGGTCTTGAGATTTTCTTAATTCTGGAACAGAACACTGGAGTTGAAATTTAATTTTGCCATTTGCTACACATAACCTAGGAGAAAAGTCCTGCTCTTGAGCAACTTCAAGGGCAATTCTGACAATGTTCTGTCCAAATTTATAAAATGTTTGGCTGAGCAGGTAAGAAAGTCAAATCGAGTATTTTCAGACTGTCACTACAGCCTGTTATTTTTTTTTGTTGTTGTTGTTTTTATAATCGTTTTAGAATGCTGAGGCCACAGATGTGACAAATTATTTCCATGTCTTCATTATGCCTGCTCATCTGAATGCTGACATTTTGCTGACATACAGCCTCTGTCTTTGCCTTTTTGCACAATACTGTGATGCCAGTAGTTGCATATTTAATTTCATATAGCTTGAAATGCTTGAAATAAGATATTGCTGTAAACTACATACGTATGTGCTACAATAGAAAGGGAGGCAAGGATTAGCAAAAAGTCGGTTGGGAAAATATCCCAATAAATTTGACTTATCTTGATGTGCAGGGACACTAAGGTTCCCAACAAGATAAACAAAATATGATTCAATATTTGAATAAATATTCAAATATATTTTCACCCAGGTCTGTTATGCAGGTCTATGAGGTATCAGTGCTGGGGTTATTCAGAGTCTCTCAATCCATTCAGCTCAGTACGTGAATTACAACTCCAAGTGCAGCATATAAAAAGGATTTTTAATAAACGCTGTAATGAATTTTCAATAAAACATGTTCTCCTGTTTCAAATTACATTCATCAATTCAGAAGAGAAAATCCGGCCCACAATCTGCATGCTTTGTTTCTGTACTTTTAGCCCGATCAATATTTGTGAACAAGAACAGCTCTATTTCTTAGAGCTGTGTAAAATGATGATGTGCAATGTCACCAAAATACAAAACCTAGCGGCGATTAATACAAGAGTGGGGCTGGGGAATAGTAGCGATGTTTTACTGGAGCGCTTACATTCCGGTGAGATTTATTTCAGTGGGGTTCGAATTATGACATGGAAAATATGCCATATGGGAAATGAGACATGAAGAGGGAATTGCTGCTGCTGCTGCTGCTTCAAGGAGAGAGCTGTTTATGTACTGATACACAATTACCTCATTGCTATTTTGACAGGGTAAAATTTGCCTTTAATAGACCCCAGCGCTGATACAAAAGAACAAGATTCTGTAACATGGATAACTGTATATGAAGGTAATACAGACCAGCTGCATCAGGATTGTTGGCTTGTCTCTAATTGTGTTTTTCAGGGTTTGATGGTTAATGAAGTCCAACCAGGAAGTGGCCATCATTATGCATGTGGTCTGTCTGGTCATTACCCAGACTAATACATGGTTTAATGCATGTCCATATAATATGCTAATTCATGCACATTGGTCGCTCACAACTGGAAAACTGGTTGTACGTTTTGTAGTCACAGATGAATTTCCAATGTACATTCACTAATTTACATTTCTGTTACTCTATAGATGTCTCATGCATGTATGAAATATTCAACAATGTACTTGAAAATGCATCTTGATGTATTTTGAGTGTCACACAAGGGCTTTGTAATGAGTCACTGAATATAGATCCCATGTACTTCTACAAAAGATACATGCACAGATGTCTGATGGAGAGGTAAACGAGGTTAGCTTACAAGCTACTTTGTACAAATAGGCAATACAAATGACATTATTATTATTATTATTAAAAAAAAAAAAGAAACAAGTAATGACACCATTTGTTACCCTGAGCAAATGTCACAGACAAAACAAGAAGAAAACAGTCATTTGACACACATGTAGAGATGCTGAATGTGGAGAAATCTTTCAAAACACACACGCACACACACACTTTGGGAAGGATTCAGCTGGCAACCGAAGCACTTTAAGTAACTGTAGCTGCACGCTGGCCAGCCTTTCTTGGAATTTTGCTCTGCACCAGCGCATTCACATATTGTGAGATTTTATTTTGGCAAAAACTTGTGTTTTTTAAACACGCAAGGAAATATCCCCAAGATTTGACCAGTTGTCAGTTACATCACTGCAGACTTTATGTAATAGAGGCCTGGCTGTCTCTACTTCATGTCTGAGGGTCAGCGGAGACATCAGACATGACATGAATGCCAAAACAACAGCTGATACGAACCTCAGAGGCCACAAGCCTTTCAAGAAACATGTAGGGGCATCCCAGTACGTACCCTCCTCACCAACTACAGCATCTAAAGCTCAGGACACTCCTGAAGACCAGCTAAAAGACTGGACAGACAACGCATGGAAGTTGTTTTCACCAACCTTCACAGATTCTTTCAGCTTCAACATTCAGGAAGGAGCATAAACCTTCAGTCTTCAGACATCGACACATATACAGTAACAACTAGTCCACCCCAGTTGAACTAAGTTGGTTCCAGCCTGTGTCAACCAGTGTTAAAAGTCAGCAGACAACCTTACATAGTGTGATGTGTATAGATTCGGACCTCCAGTCATCAGATTGCTCATAAGGATTATTTCACACATTTATTAATAGCAGCTCCCATGAGTGACTGTTTGATGTCACTTGAATAAACAGCTGTTTGACAATGCTGACTCAGCTCCAGCTCAGTCAGTCTTTTTCCTAATTCTTTTAGTCTTTCAGGAAGGCAAAGACACGCCACGAGCTGCCAGCTGTTTGGTGCACATCTTGTAAAAATGACTGTTCTCATGGGGTTTGTGGCGTTTTGTACCACTCAAACTTCCAGTCATTTACTGTGTACTGACTGTTTCATTTATGCTCCTTCCAGACCTGGCAAAGACTAAAATCTGTGCTAGTTGTGCCTTAATTTGTGGTTTGTCCTGTCTTTGTAGTTTTCATCTGGTTGTCCGGTGCATCCCAAGCTTAAGTAAATGCACTGGGCAACAACTTTTCGAAGTAGACGACTGCAAATCTTGCAAGAATGTGAACCGTTGTAAGTGGCACTTTGCACTGTTTTGTAGGATTGCTACAGAAGGAACTTTAAGTGACTGAACTGAAGCCAACTTTAGCTAAAACTTGGTCTGATTGCTCATCGTGCCTAAATCATATTCATGATCACATCCCTCACTTTTACCTCATGTTTGCCTGACAAGTCTTCTCTGTCATTGTCTCTAAGATTTCTAACAGTGCTGGAGGTGAATGGGATTTCATTTATGGAGCTATGTTTTATTCCAGAAACAACACGCCACGACTACCACTGTTTTCTAACACCTGTTACATTTGGGTATTACCTAAATGCTTATTTTTCTATTTCCACTCTTTCTAATTCCCCTTGTCCATAGCTCATTCCTATTTTCTTTTTCACACCTTTACTATTTATATCATACTGTATAACATCCATACAAAAATACTGGATTTCAACAAACTCAGGACCAAACCGTAATTCTCAAGTTTCTCGGTTGAATCTGGCTCTGAGCTGTCACCTCTACCCATCCCCACGATGAGTCCCGTCAGTCAGCACTGCATACTAACTATCAAATGTCAAACAAGCAAACAGTCAGTGACAAAACTCCAAGTCAAGTCCTTCTTTGACCTAAATTTGTTGATATTTGTTGACAAAATATGCTAAACAAGCTACGAGCAGTCCCAGCTTACAACATGCTCATGGATGTACAGACACCATCCAGTAAATTACTTGACACTGAAAAAAAAACTGTGAAACCTGAAGCATCTTGTGCAAGTTCTAAACTCAAGTTAAGGAACATTGTTTTTGATTCAGACTGGATTTATGGACAGACATCAAAGTTAATGATGATGTCCAGGGGGAAGTAAGTTGCACAAAGTCTTAAAAAGGAGAAGCAGGAAGAACTAATTTAGTGACTAATAGCTCCACAGCTGTAGGGGATAATCGATCTATCTGAAAACTTTAAAGTACATGATAGGCCAATTCATGGTTTCCACGTTTCCTTGTGGTGACCGATGCAAACTTTAAACATGGTGACATTCATATTACTTCACACAAACTACAGGTACATGCTGGTCTGCAGTGCAGTTGGTCACATTGCCCTTTGAAAACAGAAAACATGGGGCTCCTGTGGATGTTGCTGAAAGGCTGGCTGGGACTTCATGCTTTTTATGTGATACAGCAGCTAGTTATAGACTGGGCTGTAACACCGTGTCCTTGTGATTATTTCTGAGGTGTATGGAGCGCTATTGAATAGACTACAGCTGGAGTTTGTTACCTTCCTGTCCCATGCACAATAAGAAGCACACCTTTCCTGGAGTATTTAGACGTTTGTGCTGTGGCTGAGCACCACTGATGGCAAGTATGTGCAAATAAATCACTGCAAAAGTCCAGAAGTGACGACTTTGATTACAACACTTCCAATGATGAATTGTAAAGGTGTAAATAATGGAGGGTCTCCTCCTGCAGCCTCTCTTCATAACAAGCATTTGGTTTGAGCACAGTTTGGTTTCCTGGTGCACGCAAAGTCAGTGCAATTCCTTCAGTCTGCACAGCCACACATTTTTTGGCTGCAGGCAGACATCCACAGAAGTGTCAGTGTGGACACTTGCAGACTTGGGAAGATGACAATGTTTGTACCATGTGAACCCTTGTAGAAATATGGATGTTGGACGCATAAATTGGCCTTAATTCTCATTTTCCCTATCACAGATCCTGAATGAGATCTAAAAAAAAAACCCCACAAACTAGTTAAAAATATCAAAGACATTGTGCTTCAAATACCAAAATATAGCACATCAAGTAAGTAAAAAAAATAATTTAATTTGGGTAAACAAATCTTATAAAGCTAAATGTCTTCATTCACCTCAAGTTTATGAAGATCTCAAAAAACCATTGCGATTTACGCCTAATGAGTCCGTAATGACAAAGTCGTGGCCTGCCTGGTTGGAGAATCATCCTTGTAGCTGACACAAATCGCTCAAACTCAGCTGCCTTAGTGTGAATTTTTCAAGCAGAGGTGTCAATCTTACATCTCAAAGGAGACTTCCCGTCAACATCTGTAAACTCCGCACAGCATCACATGGACACCGAGAAGGTATACATGCACCGACACACATGCACAGCCAGCTATCCTCCCTCTCCAGCTCTCCTCTGAATCACCTTGTCAATATTAGATCTCTCAGCCATCACTCACTGACTTTCTCTCCTGCCTCCTGCTACTCCCTGCTTCGTTTTCCAGCCTCCTCTGTCTCCGTCTTACGCTCCCTTCCTTTCCTTGTCCTCTCATCTCTCAGCTGCAGCATCTGTAGCCGGTAGGCATCTGGCACAGTCTCCAGTTAATGAGACAGCAAGATGTTTTTCTCTCCTCTTCCTCTCCTCCCCTCTTCGACTCGAACTTCAACCAGCTGAGCACATGAGCTTGAACCAATCAGGCTGCCAGCAGTCCACATCTAACCCAGCGAGCAGCGGGGAGGGAACAGCAACAAAGACAACAACAGACAAAAAAAAAAAAGGAGCAGCAAAGGAAATCTGAAGATCACTGAGTGGTGACCCATTTTTCAGACGCTGCCTTTCGGAGATTGGAGAAGTGTTAGAACACTGATATACTTGCTTTAACCACGAGTTTCCGTCAGAGCTTTGGATGTTCTCAGAAATGCATCAGGATGTGCAGTAAGGTCAGCAGAAGACTCTAGACATGCAAGCTTTGAATAGAAACCAAAGCAGCTTATCTCTTCTGTCACTTTTTCTGCAGTGCTCCTAAATAATAAATCTCCTAATATTCCTTTTTTTTTTTTAGACAAATTCCATAAACCAGCGATAAAATGTTCCTTCTAACAAGTATTGTGTGTATCTATGCCTCTTATTCCTCTGGCTCACAGCTGCCAAAAACTATTCCAAACACATCAGTGAGCCAAACTTTTGCACTGGGTGACATGTTGCTTCATTACCACGAACACATTGTAGCTTATTTTGGCTCAACCATCCGGCCGCAGTAACTCTTCATCAGTGCACCAAATATGTATTAATCCACTGCTGAGAATTGTCCTCAACAAATGCACCATTTACTCCAGTCAGTAACATTTGTTTAAATTACAGTGGCCACCTGCTTAAGTGTCTTTTAAAGTGGAATTATACACCCACCGAGCACTTTATTAGGAACACCTGTGCTTTCTAATGCAATCCAATACATGAGTTGTGCTAGAAATTCTACTTTTACAAAGCTTTTACTGTTTTGGTTGTCAGTGGTGTCATGATTCTGGGTTGTAATTGATGGTGGCCTTCTAACGATGAACCTTAACTGTCAACTAAACATCAAGTAACACCAAACCTAAATTTTAAGGACTGTGTTCAACACCTGTGGTCATTAAATGCAGTGTTGGTCAATTCCTCAATTCCTTGTGACCTTCCCACAGGCAGAATTTCCACTAAAGAAGAAAAATGAGGCTGGGTAACTGATGTCATCTTTCCTCTTCCTTTTTAATATTGCAAGCTGATATCAAAGCATCTCTGAATATTTTTCTTTTGCTACAGTGGTCTAGATGATAAGATCTGAGTTCATAAAAAAATGGGCCCTGGGTGTCGCCTCTTAGGTTACAAAACCTCAGTTGTTGGGGGTGTATAGAGCCAGAGAGGATTCTATATCCAATCAGTAAAGGATAAGATGTTAAAGGACAGAATTCTTTAACACTAAAAATGATATAAAGTAGCATTATTACATTATGATTAAAAAGCTTTAGCAGCATTTCTGTTTTTTGTCTGATGTTGATTTTATTACAGAAAGCACAATAATCACTTTATCATAGAAGGGCTCCCAGTTATTTTGTCTCATCGAAGCATATTTAAAGGAATCTCTGACTGTGTGTGTTTGTGTGTCTGTTCTTTGCATGTCTCGACAACCACAAGTCAGATCTGCTTCAACATTGGCGGGTGTTTTGCTGCGGACCTGACAAAATGCAGTTTGAAGCAGATTGAAAGAATGGTGGACGTTTTGGGGGTTTTTATGGGGTCCTTGCCTTGGGCTTCCAGCCTGTCGCTGGAACCCATGCGGGTGTAGAACCTGTGACTAGGCAGCAATATCAAAGGAAAGTGTGACATCTCAGGCAAGATTCTAATGTCTGTCTAGTGACAGTATGACTAGTTTTTATAAAGGCTTAGTAATTTCTTTAAACGGTCAGTTGCTGCAGTTTCTGGAAAAGTATTGTTCAAACAGCAGAAAATACCACATCTGTTTGGTACTATTTCCAGCTGAAGAGTCACACCAGTACGTTGGTCTAGTGAGTATTTACAGCAGCAGGATTGACTGCAAATAAATGTGTCCTTTCGGTGGCATTAGGGAATAAGAGATCAGGCTACTTGTACAGTAAATGTTAGAAGGAAGAAGTGATTGGTTTCATTTTTTTTTTATTAGAAATAATAAGAAAAATGCTGAATATCACCAGCCTTCTAAATATCAGAACCCAAACCAAAAAGATGCCATACAAGAAATGAGGACATAAATTTAATAGCACACACTCACTCATACATACAAAGTACGATGGATTGTATAGTTACCTCCACGTGTTGTAAAAGAGCAGGGGGATGTTGAGGCCCACAGTCAGCCACTCCTGGGCACATAGGAACATGATGCAGAACAGTCCATGGATGGAGTATTCTGGCAGCACCAACTGCATGACAGAGAAACAGCAGACTGTCAGATGATTAAGAACTTCAACGTCAGCTCGTGTCAGCAGCTCGAGCTTTTCTCCATCCACTTCTTTACTGCACTCCTGTGCATCGTTTCTACCTAATGCACACATGCACGAGTGGTATTCGCTTTAATACAAGAACCTAATGAATGAACAATGACTATATTAAACTAAAGTAAAGGGCAGTTGGTTAGCAGATGCCACATTATCATTTTAATGCCCACCAGTGCAGGAAAACACCTCAAGCATCATCATTAGCATTCAAATCCGTAGCCTAGCCTATATTTAACCACTGCAAATCTGTCTATCTGCATGCATTCCAAATGGCTAAATGCCCCCATCCAGATTATGGAAGGCTTAGCTTCACAATGGACAGCGCACACTGATGGCACGGCTCCATCGGTAACATAATAACTGGAGGGCTTGGCCCTCTGAATTCAGGAAGCAACACAACCTTCTGGCAAACAGTGAGGGTGAGGATATGAGTGAGTGTTTAGCCACCGACCTCTTTAAGCAACAACTCTCGTTTTTGTTTTCAACAATGCAAAGTTGAGGGAAGAGAAAAGTAGCTTATATTGGTAGAGTTTTATAATAATCCAGAACAGAAAGTTTGAATTTATTATGGCAGCTAACGTTTTGGCCAACATACAACCGCACAACATGTTGCAAAAGAAGGCTTAGATTTACAGCCAACTGAAATTCACTTTGAAGGATACAAATGTCTCCACAAGCAACTATCTCTCATTTAGAACTTAAAGAGCCACAAGCAGAATCACTTTAAAGGACGTAAATGCCCCCTACAGCAAGCACGACTCGCTTAGAACCTGAAACCTCAGTAGGCAGAAATCTGGAAAAGGTAAAGTAATCCCCTCCTCCCCTTTCTGCCCTCAGCGTTTCCCATCAAGATGAGCCAAACCATATGCACAAGACTCAAGCACACAAAAATAACTTAAACTCGACATTCACTTGAGGCTTGACACAAGATTCAAACCCGGGTCTCTGTTCAACCCACTGCTCCACCACATCCTACCTGTCTTCACACATGTCACCTGAGCCCAGTGAGAAGACTTGGTACTGCCCCAAATCTTTCTTTTTTTTTTGCTTACCTTTGGTGAAGACTGAAAACAGAGACAAGGAGAGATCCAGTTTTCTTTAAGACCACTTCAGATACAAAACAGATACAAACACTTAAAGGCTAATATGTGATCTTTGAATGATTATGCAATTTTCAAGAGTGAATTTTCTTTCAGTGCTGCAGCAGCAATCACATACAAGCGAAACACTGCCTTAAAAATACATATTCAAAGGCTTAAAATCTACTGCACTATATAAAAGAATAAAAAATGATTAAAAAAAAGATTTAGAATAAGATAAGGTAAAAGTCTCACTGGGCATTTTAAAGTTTAAAGTCACTCAGAAAAATAAATAAAAGGAACCAACTCAGAACTGACTCAGAAGTGTCTTACTATTGCAGGAAAAGTGAATATGACAGTGTGACTGTAATGCAAATTATAAACATACTTTATGCAGCAATAATAGAGTTGTAGTGACTTGGGGACACAATCAAAAATAAAGTGACATCAGCAAACAGCTGCCTGTCCAGCCGACATAAAGCAACATGAGCATTTGTTCTTTTTGCATCCACCTCATAAATGACGGAGCAGAAGGCTGTATAGTCAGGTTCTGATGGACTTATGCACTCACTCATTTAAGCAGCAGTTACAGTAATGAACACCAGCATGTTGATAATATGTAAGCTGTATTTTGTATAGTATATATGTCTGTGTATGTGCTTCAGTTATGTGCTCTTTATATTCTAGATGATTCTTTCTTGCTTAAGGATTCTAGAAAAGTAGAATTTCAACTTGTTATCATTATGAAGCTAGTAACGGAAATCATGCATACAGGAAAAAGACCTGACAGCGAGAAGAAAGTGAGATAGAGAAACTCTGGATCAGTCTTTTTTCCACTTCCACAGCAAAAGCATTGGAAAGATTGGCTGCTCATTGTCATTCAAAATACTGCAACTGTGTAAAAATGTATGACATCATATAGGAAGTATTTTCCATTTCTTCACTGATTCTTATTCACTGTTAGGACTTTTTTCTCAGCTGTCCCCTGTAGCCTAAACACACTCCAGAAAGCTTTCACAAATAGTGCTGTGATCCGTTTAACTCTACGCCAACAGTGACTTGGACGGAGAAAGAGATTCCTTCTTGAACCTTTTCTTTGATACGACATCATACGTATGTCTAGAGGTACACTAGATGTAAATTTGAGAAATGCATAGAACGAACCAGTCCGAATAAGGAAATCTCCCAGGCAGTTGTAAAAAGAACATATAGTATAATGTGTACTTATTCTGAAGTCGTGCATCTGACATTTTTCTGTTTTTAGTCACAGGACTGTAGCACATTTAATATGAACCTTTGCTTTGGTAAATAACTTCAGAATCTCTTTCATTTATGCAGCCACATAGAGTCAGAGCAGACCTTTGTGCAGTCAACAGACAAGAGTTAAAAAGCTCCACACTTGCACATTCATCTTATGATATAAAATCCATAGTTCATCCCATATGAATCAAGAAGGAAAAGACTCCCCATCCCAAACCTTATAGAACTGACTATAAACGCTGTCACTGCTAATTCCTCATTGTCCCATTTTCAGTTTCTCTCTTTTCCATCCATTTTTCTGTTCTTTCCTTTTCCCTCCTCTGCTCCTTTCCCACATTGAACATAGAGCCACCTCATGCATCATTCATGCAGAAATATTGGATTGTGCATGGTGCAATAGTGGCTCAGCAAACTGAGGAGCAAATTTAAATTCTCGTTTATTTTTTGTTTTTTTGGATTTGTGTCTGGCTCCTGGGTCGATGATTCACATTCATGGTTCCTGTCACTCAGTGCTGCTTACCGTCTCTAAAATGTGACCAAGCAAAATGTGAAAAACTGCAACTTAGTGGACTTTATTGGTGATTTCAAACAAATAAGTCCCAACCATTATAAACAACCAAAAAAGAAAGAAAAAAGAAATCATCCCAGCAGGCAACTAAAAGTTAAAAAAATGTTCTACAAGTTGTTACAGGGAAGGAAACAGATCAGGTCCCCATTTAAATTAGCAGGAGTTATGTCATTTATAAATATCCACCGTTTCGTAATTGGGTGAATTTAAACACCAACACACCAAATAAGTGTTTCTTTTCTTCTAAGAATATCAGGCCTGGCAAGCATGATGGATAGATTTTGGGTTCTCTTCAAGGTAAACAGAGGTAGACTTGTAGAAACATGATTTAAAGGGTTGTGAGACTGTTTCTTTAGGGTTTTATGGGATTGTCTTGTCAATTTCTACTTTGATTACTCACTTTAATCAAATCCTCTATTCCATGAGCTGACTAACTTTTTCAGTGATAGTCAGTGATCAAGCAGTGTTTTTCTATTTGTGTCAGAGAGTGAAGGAAAAGAAATTAGTGTATATGTATAATAATCGGTGTCAAAACAAGTCTATCTTGTGAAGGAGCTGAATCCAAAAATCTGTAACTAGTTTTTATGTCTTCCAAAAGACGTGCAGTGCTGTCATCTGCTCCTACTGAAATTCCTTCAATTATTCTATTCAGAAAAGTCCAACATTTGGAGCCCAAATGTCCCCTCTTGCTCATATACAGAGCAGTTGGGTGGACGTAACACCCAGATCTGGACAGACAAAGAACAGAGCACCCATTACAAAGGCTCAGTTTAATCAAAAGAAAGCAAAGATTTTTCGTTACTGAACATTCTCGAGGAGTCGAGTTGTGGATTTTTAAAAGGCCATGTGGGTGAATGCAGACAGGTGGCAAATTAAAGGATAAATTTGGACCCTTCATCCCTACAGTAAGGGGTTCTGATGGTTCTGGTATGCTGTGGGGAGCTTTTGGTGTCAATCCACTTGGGTGACTGCAAATCAGTACACAGTTGTTCTATGTGATCACCTTCACTCTGTGCTGAATCATTTCTATTGTGATGGTCACTGAATGGCTTCAAAACGGAAAAAGAAATTATGCAAACCATACGCTGTGGCTTTCACAGTCACCACAGCTCAACTCAGTGAACACCTATTTGGACTAACGGTGTTCTCCAACACCATCATTAAAACACCACATGATCTTTTCAGAGCGTGGTGTTCAATCACTGTTGTAGAGTTCCACATACTTGCAGAATAAAAGCCAATGTTCTTGGAAGCAGTTCTGGCAGCATCTATTGGTCCAACACCTCCTTAAGACACATCATGTCGGTTTTACCTGTAATTTGTCTGTATTTGTTGTCTTCTGTTTAAACCGGTATAAGGAAAGGTGATCACGAACATTTTAAAAATACAATGTAATCATTTCTTTATATTGTTTAAAAGCTCTTCTTAAAATGGTCTTTTCCTATTTAGGGTATGATGTTTACACGAAACGTGACAAACCTGGTTGGTTGTGTTGCCTGAGATGACTAGAATGCTGTCCTCATTTCTGATCATCTTCTCAGCCACTTGTTTCTGCAAAGAACTGAATGGAAATCAGTCGAGGATAAACCCACTGTGGTTTCTGGCTGCTTACTCGCAGCTTTATTTACCAATCTGCCAGATTTAGCTTCTCCATCTGATCACTTTTAATGGAAAATGAAAGCTCATGTTCTGCATTACTGAATTCAGAATTGCATTTCCGTCACCATCATCAAATTAGTTATTGTGTTTAATTTGAACTAACCGCTGTGTAACTTCAGCTGACGGCACACCTGCACACGGATCAGAAATCTGACATTTACAGACGACAGTATCATGATTTCTCTTCTCAAAACTGAGACATGATGATTGTATTCTAAAGCACAGATACTTTTGGGAAAACTTACAATATCCAATTTTTGGGCAGATGACTCACTTGTGTATGCGTTTGGCTCCTCTTCAGCTAAAGTTGTGTCTAATTACAATTTGCTTTCAAAATTTTTAGACATCTCTGCATAAACTAACACTTCAACTAAAGGACAAAACAAAACACTGATAATTTAAAAAATGCTGATTTATTCTTATGCTGCTCATTTTACCTTAAAACAACCTGAAAACAAGATTTCTGATTCATCACTAACTGAAAAAGTTGGCCTGCTCTCACTCGCAACACAAAGAAAACTGCTTTCTATCATTTTTATTTATAAAGGTCTCCTGTGAAAGCTGCTTCGGTGTATGGGGTCTCCTCTCTCATTTAAAATCACTGCTCAGCAGGGCAGATCTCAGAACTGTTTAAGTCTTGTTATCCCTCGGGTAAATGCTGAACTTCGGAGGACTGCCTTACACTCCTGCACACTTTGTAAAGGGAATGAGTTGCAGAGCACTTCACTTGAACGTCTCATCCCTCTGGCCAATCTTAAACTTTCAACTTTGATTATTTATTCATGCTTTGCTTTTGTTATATCTATATATTCTCATGTATTTGCCTTTGGTGTTATGTCTCTTGATTCCAGTGAGATTACCTGAATAAATGAAGATTATACATATTAGTCTGCATGTAAACACGACATAGGTTTAAATATTGAAATATCAGCCATGAGTTGGAGCAATAAGTACATAAAAATCTAAATTTGTGAAAGCATCCCCGCTGTTGAATTCTTTGGCTTTCCACCCCAAAGCACCAAATGCATGCTACCTCCTAATGACTGGCAGCGCTGCAGATGATCACTTTATATCAGACTAAACACATGTATAATATTTGGCTACCACAAGCGATGGCACGGAACCAACCCAGCCTGGCTCGCCAACCTACGCGGGCCTTCAGCCAGTCGGATTGCGTGGCTGAAACTGCTTGCCACGCGAATCCAGGCGAACACCTGAATAACCCAAATGTCGTCGTCCACTGAAACTTGCAGCAGCTTTTCAACGCTGTAGTTAATGTAATTCACTAAGAAAGCCACTTCACTTCTCATGTATATTTAACGGCATACAGGGCGACGCATTACGGTGCCATTCTGGACCGCCTGGCCTTGAACATTACTATGTACGCTGCCGTAAAGAGGCAGTGTTCAGGATGTATTATTCAGATGGGTACATGCCTCCTAATAACACAAAACACATTTTCGCTCAATAGCTCTTCAACAGCAGGAGGCCAGAAAACTGCTGCAAAGACAAAACCTAAATATATCCATTTGTTTTCCCGCATACAGCTGAGAAGCAGCGCACACATCGCACACACCAGTGCAGAATGCATGCGCTACATGGGCGAGCACAAAGCCAAAACCTTATTAAAATACAAACAGTGACACGGAGGCCCGACAGTCGCCCTCTTGTTCAGATCCCTAATTCATGTCGGCTGACAGCATCCACATGAAGGTGCAAACACGATCCGTCAATCCAACAACCGTGCGGCGCTAAGAAGCACATAAAACTTTTGTGAGGGCAACGTAAGAATCTGATGGGAAGAAAACAACCTCAAGTCCTCAAGTGGCCTTATTAAAAAAGTAGAACAACAGCATTTTTTTTTTCAATCTCCCAAAGAGCTGTCATTCAGGAAATGACCCTTGCATGTATAATAAAACCCAACTGAACAGTACTGACCAAGTTACTGTTTTTTTTTTTTTTGACAAATGGATGACTGCTGGAGGGAAGCCAGTTAGGGATCACGTTGTTTTGAGAAAAGTGGAACCTCCTGTGTCCTTCACAGACTCATCCAAGCCATCTGCAAACTTTTGCGTCTACATAACGCTGCATTTTCATCCATATATGAGCTTTCATTTTATGACATGTGTTGTCAAAGTAAAGAAGAATCTTCCAGGTACTTAGGCTAGTGTTGCTGAGTTCATGCTGTAATTCGTTATTATTGTTACTTGAGCACAAGTAGAACATCAAACCTTTCTAAAAGGCTGCACATAGGTTCTGTCAGTAGAATTTAACTCTCTGAACCTCAAATCTCACCAGCGGGTTTTAAGGATATAACTGTCTTTCTTTTTTCCCCCTTTTTTTTTGTTGAAAAATTGCCAAAATTACATCATTTATTATCAGAATGATTATATTTTCCAACTGTAAGGTACCATTCCATCGGAAAACGTTGGAAAACCTAAGAAATGATGGTAATTATTCATATTCACTTGAAGTCTCATTTAAAATGACACCAAGCTGATAAAAAGACACAATAATTCAGATTTCAAGAGGGACACACTGGACACTTTCACAAGCTAGAAATATGTAATTGTGATCATTTGAGAGACTATTCACAGTAAAAAATAATAAAAATGAATAAATAAAAAAATCCTGCAGCAGACCAGCTTTATCTACACAACCTGCAGCTTTATTGTTGCTTTCTTTAAAGGCATTTAAGCCTAATGAACAAACAGCACAGATACATGCATAAGACTTGAAGCTCAATAAGGCGTCTCATGTCACAGTGCAGACAACTGTGCTCATTACACCTGTAGTTAAAAAGTTGTCAGATTCATATTAGACAGATTGAAATGTTTCTAAAGAGGAGTCATCCATCTAATTTACTTCAGACCAAACAGAAACATTCATTGTGACCAGTGCTTGCTCTGGCTGCATGATGGCTTCTGTGAACTCTTAAGACTTTAAAGAAATGCTATTTAAATAATGTTATTATCTTTTAAAAAGTATAGCTTTTGATGGTATTTGTAATTGGGAGAATGGAACCTCCTGCATTTCATTTTTTATTTTTTTTGCACGCCCTCCTAACATCACGATCTCTAAAGTTAGAGAACCTGATTATGTCGTGGTCTGAACAGCTCTCATTAGCAGCCTTTGATGATGTTTCCAAGCAACAGGGGTCAGTCAGGCTCCAACCACGGGCCAAACAACTGTGGACGACCACAAAACAACCCCAGAATTAGCCAATGTTCAAACCATCCACTTCAAATTCAAGGTTGAACTTGAAGTGGATGGACAGATGCGCACACAGACAGATTCCCTAATTTATTCGTGAAGCTATTCAAAGTAAATTGCTGGTAAAAAAAAAGCTGTCGTTTCCTGCTACCAGACACTGTGTTAGAGGAATCATAAAGCTGTTTCCAACCCCTCCACGTCAGCACTGACAGATACAGAAGAAGCAAACTTTCGAAAAAAACAACAGTTTACTCACATTTTTACATAACTATTTCCACTTTGAGCAGAAGCGTCTACTGCTTCTAATTCAATGGCCCGACCACAATTCTGTCAAGGTCTGCTGAGCAGTCAGGTGTGTTTGTGTGAACAGCTGTGCTGGAATTAGTTGCTTTTCATCAAATGTCTAATTGCATTAAAAAAGGAAGAGGAAAAAAAAAGAAAACAGGGGCTGTGTTTATTGTTTACTGTCACAAACAGACTGGGTCTAGTCTACCATCACCAAAACCAGATCCAGGCCTGACCCCGTAATCCTCCTGAGCATTCTGTTTGTTTATTTATTTATTTATTTCATGGCTCAGTTGTTGTGACATGTTTGTTGCTGGGACAGAATGCAAACACACACACACACACACACAAGAAATGTAAATTATTAATATTTATAAAACCACATTGTACACTGCACTGCTGGCGACCCTGCTGTGACTCCTTTGCATTCAGTGAACATGTTGACTATACATAAGACATGTTTGCATGTCTGTGTGTGTGTGTGTGTGTGTGTGTGTGTGTGTATTGGAGCGTATGCATTCAATTTCCATGCTAATGGGTAACAAACTAGTTTTTTTTTCAATTGCAGACTGTCTAGCAGATCCTCTGAAGCTCTGTGTGTCTATGTGTGTGTGTGTGTGTGTGTGCGTGTGTGTGTGCATGCTGACTGAGGGACCCATCTGGGACTGTATCTGGCTGGGACTGGAGATCTGTTTCTCAGGCCTTGGTGCCCGGGGGCCGCCCTTACACCCATCTGATCCATCCGGCAGCAGCTTCATGATGAAGCTTCATTCATGTAGGAATCTATATTTTACCCCCATCATTTAGAGTATCCCATGATCCACTGCACTTTGGAACACTCTGCACAGCTGCAGCCGAGCCGTACGCTGTGCTGAGAGCTCTCATGACACCGTGGATGTCACAAGGCTGAATGTATAAAAGTACGAACATGACATTTGTTGTTGCGGCTAAATTGTGACAAATGAAACTGCAGCCTGTGAAATTAGCATAGAAATGAAACAACACCTCTGTGACATACAAAAAGAAAAAGAACATTTCAAGCATCACAATTTTTTTTGCACTGATGTTGTGTGGGATTGCATGAAGATGGGATCTTATTTTGCACAAACTTTGTTTTTAGAGCGAACAGCTATTCAGAGTTGCATCAAAAATCATATTTTTTTCTGGGTCACAGGTCAACCAAGCCTCCTCCACAATATATACAGCGCAAAAAAACACTTGGGAAGAATTTGATTTTCTCAAGTGTCCACGCATACTGGTGGAAACAACCTAATATTGGATTAAAAGTCCTTGAAAGGGAGCTTCTCCTTTTATCTCTGAACATGGCTGAGAATGATGATGATGAAGTTTTCCAGTGATAGTTGTGTGTGCATCCAGGGGTCCACAGCAAACAGGAGGTGTTAACAGCTTCGTCAGCATACTCTTAAGCTCAATAATAAATGAAGGAATCTCAGTGTGTGTGTGTGTGTCTGTGTGTGTGTGTGTGTGTGTGTGTGTCCTTTGCATATCTTGACAACCGAACATCTGATTAACTTGAAACTTTACAGGTGTAAAAAGCAAGATGGCGCCGCAGATGGTAGCCTCAGCACTTTTTGTTAAATTTCTCTGTGTTTGGTCTGTTAACCAGAGAGGAGAGGAGCTGCTCAACATCAGAGAGTCCTCTCCAGACAGTTTTCCTACTCTTTGCTCAAATCCAGAGAGTTTTACTGAGATTTTAGTTGGAGGAGCAGCAGCTCTGTATGGGACGTGGAGAAGATGCAGACGGGGCAATCGGGTTGGCGCGCTCGTTAAAATCCATCAGCGCGGCCTCAGAACACCACTCCCATCCATCCACCAGGCGAACCTCCGCTCCCTGCCCAACAAAATGGACGAGCTGCATCTCCTCCTGAATGGATCCAATAAGGACTTTGCTCGTTCGGTGACCATTTGCTTCACTGAAACCTGGCTCAGTGAAGCCATACCTGACGCCGGACTTCATCTGTCCGACTTCTCTCTCCACTGAGCCAGTATACCGGCAGGAGGTCGAGAGGTTGGTGCTTTGGTGCAGCCAGAACAACCTGGAGCTGAACAAGCTCAAGACTGTGGAGACGAGAGTGGACTTCAGGACACAGCCCTCACCACTGCTCCCCCTCACCATCAGCAACAGCCCTGTGTAGAGTCCCTCAAGCTCCTGGGGACTACGATCACCCAGGACCTGAAGTGGGAGAAGAACATCTGCTGCATCCTCAAAAAGAATCAGTTCTACACCAACATCATCAAAGCTGTCCTGTGCAGCTCTGTCACTGTGTGGTTCATCAGAGCCCCCCTGTCCTCTACTCCAAAAGAACCAGGAAGAGGGCAGGAACATCATCACAGACCCCACTCATCCTGGTCATAAACTGTTCTCCCTCCTCCCCTCTGACAGGCGATACAGAGAAAACCACCAGACATAAAAACAGTTTTTGTCTCACTGTCATAACTCTTCTGAACAGCTGAGCCATTCTCAGTCAAAACTGTTACCTGCACTGCTATTTTGCACCAATGTTTATATATATTTTCTGCTCAGATGTGTAAATACTTGTATATATTTCATTTTGTATTGTTATTATTAATTTTACTCTTTTCTTTCTATAGCTATTTTACTTTATTTTTTATTTTCCTATTTCTATTATTGCTTCTCATTCCAAGGGCGACACCAACAGCCGAAACCACATTCCTTGTACGTTGTGTACGTACTTGGCCATCATAGCTGATTCTGATTCTGGTGTACTGCTGCAGACCTGAGAGAGCACAATGTCCAGTTTGAAGTTGCATCGCAGAGCGGCTCTTATATTCATTCTAAAGGCGTTTTCTGCTCAGCTTTCACAACAGCACCCTCAGTGGGTCTTTGGATGCTTTTGAGCAGAACCAAAGTGTCCACAGCACCCATCATTTCTACACTTCCACTTCATTATCAATGTAAGCAGCTCTACAATGCATTCTGGTAACAGTTACTTCTCTTGAGAGACGGTTTGTCAGGTTGGCCACTCTTCATTTGCATAAAATTGAGGTCTGGGCTACTTTATGTAGATCTGGGGTATCTACTCCCCACTTGTTACTTCTGAGAACTCCTGAAAAATGGTTGTTGATCCAAAATGAAGATAGATTCAGCTGCTGCGTGGCTTATTTCTGGCCTCAAATGTTTTGAAAAACACCTTTCAGTTACGCGTTTTCACAATGTAAGCAAAAGTTTGGGAACAAGACGCCGTGTTGGTCTGGCTTTAAATCAAACAGTCCACATGTAAAGCATTTGTCCAATCAGGTGCAGCCAATGTTTGTATGGTTTCCTGTTGGAGAACACCTGTCAATCATCTATCTAGAATTACACCCCTCCGGCCTTGACGTGTCACAGCACTTTGCCAGGTTCAGCAAATGAAGACACAACAATCCCAAAACAAAAGCTCACCATTTGGTTTTATAACATCCAACACATGTCCTGCAGGTGTAGCCGGTAAAAAGATAAATTCAAGCGATACATCCGCTCCATGAAAAGTCCGCATTCGTTACCTGATCAATTTAGCCAAAGCACAAGTCGTCTTTGTTGCTTGGCAACATCATCCTAGGCAAGTTTTTAGAAAGTTGTCATCGATCAAAGACTATTGGTGTTAATTTTCCCACAAATCTGAACCAATTCAGGGGAAATCATTAATTAATTAATCATTAATCATTAAGTTTTCACATTTCAGCTGGCCACATTTTAAAGACAGTGAGCAGCACTAAGGGACAGAAAGCATGAAGGTGAAGAGTCGACCCAGGAGCCAGACACAAATCCAAAAAAATAAGAATTTAAATTTGGTTCTAAGTTTGCTGAGCCACTATTGCACCATGCACAATCCAATATTTCTGCATGAATGATGCATGAGGTAGCACTGTGTTCAATGTGGGAAAGGAGCAGAGGAGGGAAAAGGAAAGAACAGAAAAATGGGATGAAAAGAGAGAAACCAAAAATGGGACAATGAGGAATTAGCAGTTACAGCATTTATAGTCAGTTCTAAAAGGTTTGGTACAGGGAGTCTTTTCATTCTTGATTTATGTGGAATGAACGATGAATTTCATATGAAAAGATGAATGTGCAAGTGTGGAGCTTTTAACTCTTTTCTGTCGACTGCACAAAGGTGTGCTCTGACTCCATTCAGAAAGATTCAGAAATGATTTAAACTATAGATTGATATTAAATATGCTGCTACATTTCAAATAATAATAATAATAATAATAAACAACACACTATATGTCCCTTTTACAGCAGCCTGGGAGATTCCTTCATTCTGACTGGTTGGAAGATATTAGATCATTTTCCACACAACCATCTAACAGGCTTCTTGTCTCTGTTTAAAATGAATAGATTGGCCAAATTTGAGCAGTCCACTCCAACTGAACACAAACGGCAGCCTGCATGGAGCACAATTATGTGCCTCTTTTGTTAAATTACACGCACCAGTTCGGCTCATACAGCGGAAGCCATTCTGGATGAGGGAGAAAGAGGGAGAGTTGCAGAAAAAAAAAACACAACAACAATAAAAGAAATGCAGCTGAATTCTAAAAAAATATGAAAATCCTCCAACATTTGGGAAATATTCACCTTCATGTCAACAATGAGACAAGAACATTCTGCACAATATTAGGCAGGTGATTTATTGTAGTGGCTGATCAGTGTTTACAAATCTGCAAACATCAAGTTGTTATCAATCTTCTCAACAGAGATTGTTAGGATGGACTTAGAAAAAAACCTCAGGATGCTCAGAACACATACAAATTAAAAATGCATGACAAAAATCCACCGAATTTAATTTCTGGTTATTTCTATGTTCTGTGTTCGGCCTCAGATCTAACACAGCTGAATTGCTTCTCCATTTGTTTTTGTGTCTTTTTTCTCCTCCATCCAACCTGTATTTTAATCCACTGCCCTCCTCTCCAGAGAAAAGTCTTTCTGCTTATTCACTTTCACAGGATCTTTTTCCTTCTCATTACCCCTGTGCTGAGGCAACCCGCTCCCAGACCCCTAACTGCACGGACCCATCCGACATGGTAAATGAGAGGCTGCTGCCCACGTTGCTCTCAGAGCCCAAGTGGAACCTGACAGCGCCGCCTCGTCTCGCCCTCAACCTCTCGAAGTCCAATTAGCGAGGCCACCCGCCACGGAGCGCCTTCCTTCGCAGCCGAGAAGAGGCCGGAGAGCTTTTTAAATGTGACTTTTTAGGCGGTCCCGCTCTGAGGGACGCAGGGTAAGAACGCCGGGTCACCGGTAACACTCGCAGCTAATAAAGGAAATCAACAAACAGAAGGAAAAAAAAAAAGATGAGAACGAGATAGGGAAAAGATGCAGCTGAGCAAGCATGCCGCCACTCTTCGTCTCACCGCGGTCACGCTGACTCCTGGTCTGTCTGCCACCTGGCTGTGCAGCTTGCAGAGCAGCAGCAGGTATGAAAACAACGACCTTCAGTGCAGAGATTCACTCACTCACTGCACTCAGACTTTTGGCTGACTGATGTAAGGAGAGCCAGGGTTCGAAATCCTGCAAAAACATCCACCGTCTCTGATGTTCAAACCTATATTCATGCAGTCAGTGTGTTCCATGTCTTGATACCTGCAGCATCACTGTCAGTGACTCATCAGAAATAACGTATCAAAGCGCGACAGGACACCAGAGAATTTCAACCTTATCAATAGCGGCATCGCATTCAATAGAACAGGTAACACACTCTCTATGATCTCACTACTGTATACGTTCCGGAAGAATCAGATGACTTTTTAATGGATAAAATTATATCAAGGGTTCCCTGGAGACAGTCGGTGTGTCGCTGCAGCAGCTGTGGCAGCTGTGCTGGGGAAGTTTAAAGTAGAATCACTGTACAGGAGTGTCGGGCTGATTTCCCTCCCTGACAGTCGGAGGTGCAATCTGGTCTGGGATCTGGATTTGAACTGATCCCCCAGATTATCCAGTAATGTGAGAGCATTACAGATCCAGTCCTAAACTTCCCAATCTGCTGTCATCGTCATCAATACGATGAAGTTAAAACTAAGATGGTTACAAATATCACATTCGCGGATGCTGTTGCCAAGAAACCCTGCCCTAGAATCTAACATTAACTCCGGATATTAAAACTGGAAGTAAAATCTCAGCTCCAGTTCTCTCTTTATAACATGACCCATGTTGACCACCTCACTCCAGATATTTTTCTCATCCAGACTTGTTTCACCTTCCATCAAGTTTTTAAACCACATTTTGTTTCCATCTGGTTCCCCATGAGGCGGTACACTGCTAGAAACTACCTAGTATGTGATGGGCCATTATTTTCAAACATTGTCGTCTGTGCATGTTCGGGATTATAGAGAAGAATATCCATGAAGTTACCCAATTACACAATCTGGTGGGATTGGTAATCTCCTGCGGTGTAACGTATGTGTTTCATAAGCAAAAAAGCCAAACATTGGTTGATAATTCTAGGGGGTTGGGATCTTTAGTCAGACAGAATGACAGATGAAAACTATGGTCTCTGACAAATTATAGCGGCTGTGTTTGATTATTTTTTTTGATTAAACAAAGTCCTGACAACATAAAAAATAACAGTCAGTGTCACTCATGGATTATCATTTAAGAGCGAGGTGACAAATTAAGATCCTTTGGCACTGACTTACCTCGCAATCTAAAACACTAAAGACGTAGTTCACCAGTGCAAAGAGGCTTCATCTACAATAGTCAATGTCATGCCAAACATTACCCATCATCCTCTTCAGCTGTCTCCATGTTAACTCATGTCAGTCTGACCTGACAAGTCAAATTGTTTATTATGTCTTGTTAATATTCGTGAGATGTGTCTTTATATGCAACTGATTAAACCAACAACGTGGTGAATGTATCACACAGTGCAAGTGAATTAGGCTGATTTGACTGATTTACTACTTTATCTTTTGTTGGGATGTAAAGGGGTTTAGGCCTCCAGAGTAACCTCTGAATTTGCCTTTAGCTCCCTTTTTATTCCATTAGTTTAGTTTAACACTACATGACGTTGGGCAAATTCGTGAAAAACTGGAAAGATTATTTACTAAAAATAAAAATTGCATTAAAGCAGTTTTTCTTATTTATATTTCTTTTTTTATTACCATATTTCTACCATTTGTTACCATATTGTGAGTATTTTGTAGTCCTACTTTGTCTCATTTAGTCGTAAATTCAATATATTTCACTCCTATTATTAAAGAACCGCATATAAAAGTAGTCCACTGGTCATTTGATAATTAAAATAATCGTTGCTTGCATCTGGATTCAAACTAATGCAGCAGAATTTTACTTCAGCGCATAGCAACATTTGATTTCCTATAGCGTATTTCCCACAATGCAACAGGAAACAACTAACTTTTATTAGACCCTTAGTGCCTTTTAAATGCCCACATCTTTCAAGCTGTTCCTCGCATCATATATGTGTGTAAAAATCAGAGTTCTCTCAAAAAACGATGCTCACATATGGCTCTGCTGGTAAATTTTTCATAAAGGAATGATGATGATTAAAGACGGTTTATGAAAAAATAACATAAAAGCAGACGTGTAGCGTTAAGCTGCTCGCATAGCAACAAACCCTGGCAGGCAGACAGTCAGCAAACGGACTGCAGATGAAAACCACAGATGCACAGGAGCTACCTTGCCAACTGGGAAGCATATGGCCGTCTCCTTCTCCAATCTGCCACATTCGGCGTCATCACGTGCACCACACTCTTCTCCACCTAATTCGTTTAGGTCCACTCTCTTTTCTGGATGATGCTTCAGATGTTCATTTTAGCTGCTGCAGCTTTTCCTCCCTCCGCTCAAGATCAAAACAGAGCCGGTCGCCAATTACTGTCTCGCACTGCTTCGGAACGGCCAATTGTAAATTAAGCTTGGCACAAAAATAATTGTACATATTTTACGACCTTTAAAAGATTCATATTCCTCTGAGACGCTGTGGAGCAGAGACCCACACGGTTCATTTAGCTGTTCAAACAGAATTCAGATGAAACACAGCCATAATGAAAAAGGTTCAGTTAGGTGGGGAATATATTATTCCTCACCTTGATGTAGTTTAGAAGTTGAATAAGCAAAATTAAAATAAACCGAAGTTCTAAATTGATTGTGAAACACCAGCAATTTAAACTAAACCTGCTACATGCGGGTTTTTAAAGTTTGTACATCAGGGATTTTTAGTGGTAGAAGAAGCTTATGTGCTCACGAAACACATGAGATTGGGATATAATCACATAAAAGTTGTACATATAGGAGCTTTTGTTGGAGTCATTTTTATTTAACAGTCGCTGAAGCCACAGTAGGATAATATATAATACAGGGTAAATGCCAACATGTGGTGAGACTGCAGCACAAATGTAAAGAAGAGCAAGAAAGTAAAAAAGATGCAAGAAGGTCCAAGTGCAGCAGCTCAAACCTGACCAATCAGACTTCTCTTATGCACATATTTGCACCTTTCGCTGGTCGGCGGATGTAACTTGTGAGATATATTGCAAACACATTTCTATCATGAATACATTAGCATGTATAGCTGATCTAAATATGAGCTCTGAAGCTTATTCCTTTACATTGCTAATTAGCCAGTTATGTAAGGCTATTAGACTAAACGAACTGCAAATTCCACTGCAGCTATGTACCATTGGACTAGAAGTACTAACGTTACTTACATGTGTAGTTGTTTCTGGCTTTGCTGCCTCACTTTGTTGTTTCCCACAAGCTTGAAGCAACCAGATGCCCAGTAGCACCCTAGTAGTATGGGAGTTGGAACAAGCTTTTAAATTAGGCCTTGTATATTCAATAAGAGTGAAGCCTTGACTGTTTATTTCACCTCCAACTTCTACAAAACAGGCTTTGGTTTTGCAGGATTCTTCATAGAAGGGAAGAATACTCATCCTGCTCTAACCTGATGAGCTCTGAGAACTGGAACCTCAGGAAGGAGGTCAGTTACAGACCACAATAGCAAAACTTATTTTTTATTTTCGGTTTTAAAACTTTTATCATTTTAACTTTCAAACTGGTTGATTAAAGGCTGACAGCTCAACGTAGAGTATTGTGTTTTCATCTCAATGCCAAAACAATGCTGTTTAGGCTGACTGAGGTACAGACTGAAGTTACTGTGAAACTCCAATTTTAAATGAAATAATGACCTTCGTGTGTCTGGTCAATGTTGAGTTGACAAAGGATGGATTATAGTCTTTCTTTTTTAAGGAAATCATATAGATATGAGCACCAGGAAAATGAATTTTATGTTTATTCCAATGTTGGTTTTACTTTTGGTCACTAGTTCCATTAGTTATAAACCAGATCAACTTTATTTGGATACAAAGTTCAAAGTAGCATCGTTGCTGTAATTTTCTACATTGATACACTGCAAAGGAAAACGGTGAGTGTGCACAGCTATGGCAAATGTAGTAGTTCAAAGATGAATGAGCAAGTCTCTTAATGGTGATGGACGTCTGCAGCAGACAGTCTGGGTTGTAGTTTTACAAAGTGTGCCAACTATACCAAGGTTCTCAGTGAAGTTCACTGTTTCACTTCTTCGTGGTCAGAAACAACACATTTCTAAAGCACTTTATTTAGATTTAGTTTATCATTCCTATTAATAAGAACATGAATAATGAGAAAAAAAATGCTATAAAAGTAGATGCCTGCTTTCAGCACCACAGGGGGTTAGTTTTGTTCTTTTATTTTTTCATAGCGGTTGGCAACAAAAAAGTTGCTTTTTTTCCCCCCTGATCTTTGAGATACTATTACTACTACTACTACTACTACTACTACTACTACTACTACTAATAACAATAATAATAATAATAATTATAATAATAATAAGAAGAAGAAGAAGAAGAGAGAGATGATAAGATAATTTGAGATATCTTTGAGATTGTGCCATTATGCTTTAATGATGATGGGAAGACCAATATGTCTGCCAGCATCTTCATTAAAGTGAATTTGGGATGAATTGCCCTCATGCATGAATCATACATCAATGATAGCCTAATTTTACGCCTAATCCGTGGAAAAATAGAAATGCAAGGTAAAAATAGCATATTGTCAATATTTGAGAGACCCTCCTCCAAAAAATCCCGTTTTCAGGGGAACTCATGACTTATTAAGAACAGCGACGCTCCCGCTGGCTCCCCTGTTGTTTCTACCCTGATTTTACCATTAGCTTTGTTTTTTTTTTCTTTCTTTAAATAATTTTGACTGAGTTTGTTTTCCGCCTGTAAAATCATCTTGCCTGCTCATGTTTGTGGCCTTGTTGAACTTTTAAAAAAAATGTTTATCCAGACATGTCTGCATCTGAACCACAAAAATAAACTCAAAGTGAAATTAACTATAATTTTCCTTTAATCTAGAAGCCGTGAAATGCTGAAATATTGACATTTTCGAGATATAAGGATCTGGCACAGCAGCAGGCCTGCTCGAGAGCTGCTCTCATTGATTGCGGAGCTGCTGAGAGACTGCTTTCCCTTGAGCTGGAACATCAAAGAGTGCTCTTATTCAGCTTAAATAAACTGAGCTCACTGTAGTATTCAGCAGTACTCTGCTGATGCCCTTTCACCCTGAGGGCAGGAATGATAGGCATGAAATTGGAAGAGTCTTCTTTCTGCAATTGAGTTGATGAAATTCTCCTTCTGCATGAGTTGAACCGCTGCCCCAGGCCTCGATATATTCTAAATGCCCTCATACACTCGGGTGGAGTTTCGAGACTGGCGACATATGCAATATCGCCTTCAGCTGGAATGAAACGATGGTTACTGGGACAAACTGCATATGGAGGGGGAAAAAAAGCTGCTATTTATTCCTGTAACTGCATATCATGTTGAGATTTCACCTAAAAAAAAAAAAATGGATGGGATTTTCTCTGTAATGACACTAAAATAACTGCGAGCTTCAACATTTTCCAGCCAAAGTTTTCGGTGTCAGTAGTGATTTTGTTCGAGTGTCACTTAAATCAAATGCAAAATGTGTCATTTTGTAATGAAAGACTTCAGCTGAGTGTCGAAGGGAGCATTGCCAAGTAGAATATCCTTCTGACTTTGACAAACACAGATACAGACACACACTATCAAGTCTTGTTGATAGCCTGCGACAGGGTCGTAGTCTCGCTGAGAGATCAGTCAATTTTAGAAGGAGTTCCTCGTGTAAGGTCTTTTTTGTTTTTTTTAGAAAAGAAAAAAAAAAAAATGAAGCGCCCATCATAGCAGGATGGATCCCCTGAGTGTCTGTTAAACTGCTATCATCTGCAGAAATGGACTGCATGGAGTCACCTTGTGTAGTTACAGCAGCAGAAGGGACTGGATATTCTCTCTTTTACCTTGTTGCTCTCAAATTCCAAAACCAACTGGTTCCAATGAAACAGATGCTAATTAATTATAGCAATAGCTGAGAAAGTCAATGCAAAGACATGCAGGGACGATTTGCTCTAGTTAATGTGAATCGAGCTGACAACGTAATCAAGCATGTGCTTACAGAGAACAACTAAACAAAGACAGTACAAGTCAGTTACATTAGACCAGTCATAATGCGAGCTCTACGACTGTCTGTTAGCATTGCACACGTTTAGCGTAAATTCACCACATCGGTAGTTTACATCCTAACTAGCATCAGCACAGTGACAGAACCGACAAAAACAGTTTGCACAAATAATGTGCGTTTCACCACCACAGCTAAGTCATGATAGAATCAAAAAAATATGCCAGCAAGATTATTTCAAGCCCCTGAAGCTATTCTGTGGTTGTTTTCATAGCAGTGTTTATAGTAAGTTAGATACTAGTTTAGTTTGAGTATTTCAATCTTGCCACTAAAAAAAATTGACGATATCAAACAACAATGTCGGATAACTTAAAAAACCCCAACTTTCTTGCATTAACAACGCCAATGGCTTAGAGTTGTTTTTGTTGCACATTGACAGCTAAAGATGGTGGTTACGGCATAAACCAACCAGCCACAATATTAAAACCACTTGCCTGGTATTGTATATGCACCACCCCATGCTGTTAAATGCCCTGGGCTCTTGGTCATGTTCCTTGGATATGCTGTCCTGACTTTGACTTAATATGGTAACAGTAGCATGTTCCACAGCGACCCAGTCACCGAAAGATTTCATCCCTACACAACTAAACTGTATTTCCAAATGTATCCCAGAGGCGTTTCTAATCAACTTATCCGTCCCATTTATTTTACTGCTTTACTGTTGCTCCCTACTGAGCCAACCAATCATATACTATGAAGTACCTGTCACCCTGGTAACCCCAAAAAATGGAGGCAAAGCTTCAAATATGTAGGGAAAGAATCATGTCTTAACCAAAACCATGACATATTCCTTAATTGAACCAAGTATTTTTGGTGCTGAATCTTAACCAAGCTTCTAACATGTAAACGTGTCTCAGAAGGCATGATGTTATTTCCAAACCTCATCACATAAGTTTGGTTTCTGACTGATGGAGCCTTTTTTTATGGGACACAAACCCTTTTCTTCTACGTTTATTGGGTAACAAAATCAAATTTCTCTTAAATTGAAAATGCAATTTAGCTGTATAGGATCTTGTGAAGGCAAGGTTGTTTACAGTGTAGCCTCTTCTGACTAGTGCACTCTCTCTCCCTTTTTTCTGCTTGGCCTCTTAGCTCAGAGATTCAAAGACTCTCTGACAAGCTAATGAGTCCTCCTCTCCCACTCTTTCTTCTACATCCCCTTCTCTTTGGCAGGCCAAGCCATTCAATCTGATTATACCCTGTTCTGTTTTTGGGGGGAAAAAACAGCAACTGGTAAGATGATGCAGGAGTGGGGATGTTCTAGCACTTAAAGGAACACCCTCAGAGGGATTTCTCATCATGTAGTCATCACATAAGTACCCCTACTGACCCCAAGTTGCTGTGATATTATTCACTCTAGTCAGGAACTCCTCGAGGAACACTGTGTTAAGTGATTAAATGTCAGTCCGTTGATCTGACCGTCCATCCAACAGAAGACAGCTTCCCAACAATGGAGTTTACAGTTATTATTCAACTTACTTGATCTAATTGTCAGGTAAAGCAACACTTGGATTTATGATGTGGATTACAATGAAACAAGAGGACCAAATCCATTCTTTTACCAAGACAAAATCTGATTTTAATTACAATGCATCGTGTTAATGACACCATTTCTTATTGGCTCCCTGTTGCATGTGTCTCTTGGAGAACTCATTCCTCGAGCTCATGGCTGTTGCTATTCGGGTAAAAAGCGATGATGATTACAGGGGTCCACTGCCAAAGACGGCCTATAAATTCTGCTGGGATGTACAAATTACAGTAATTAAGCAGTGCCCAGAGAAACACTGTCTCAAATGGCCGAGCTATCCTAAATGTGCCCTCGCTCGTGACTTCAAATGGCTACGAAGAGAATACTGTTTAAATTTTCCGAGCAATTGCTTTGGGAATGGAGCAGTGGTGCAGCAGTAATGCCGCTAAGGCTCCATCACTGAACATCTTTGCCCAAAGCCTAAAAAAAACTACATTTACCACCAACATTACTACCTTTCTATTGTGTTAATGTGTTTAATAATTAGAGCATATTAACCATAAATCACACTATATAATGATTTTGTGTCTCTCTTGGATGCTGGGAAGGAAATAATTTTTTTCTCCAGCAGTCAGTGGCCCTTATGGAGCTGGAGATGGAATTCTTGTTTCAGGATACATGAATGAACATGCATGAACGCACAATTACGCACATGGTTATTTTCTTGTGCAGATGTTGGCTTTGTGACGATAACAAAATGTATTACAGAGGGCATGTATTCGTACACACAGTCAAATATACACAGTGACTGAGAATACGAGCCACCTCTGTTATGACACTGCTGTATAATGTATTTAATACGTACAGAACAGCCTCTGTGTAAAGATGCTCGCAGGCAGCGAGTGGTTACCTTTGCCACCTCCATTGTTTCCAAAATAAACACAGTAGAAACCTGGCTGCTGAGGGCAGCAGCAGCTGTGTCAAGAGTGCTGTCAAGGAGAGGTTATTTACCTCCGCGGTTTGAAACATATAGAAACTACACAAAGGAAAATGAGGCAGGAGGTCGTTTTTACCGGCATCTGAGCAGTTCCAAGTTGCTCGATTATGCTACGTGCTTAGATCACTCCGTCACGTAACCATAGGAAGTACAGTCATCACAGTGGACAAATCTGCAATGCACAGTTTTTGACTATATATCATGAGGTGCTGTGGAAAGTGTTTGTACACTTTCTGTTGCAAAGCAGATGGAAGCATAAGGCTGATTGATGTGTTGACATGTTGAACATCCAGCTTTTATGTTTGAAATGTATTTGTATCCCATCAGAAAATACTATTTGAAGTTCTGTCTTTTTGCTTTTTACAATAGTCACAATAGCTGATACTCATAATTACTATCCTCGCTGGTTTGTCTGTCATTTATTTTCTAGACTAATTGAGTACTTGTGTGGTCTATAAAATGCTATAAAATTGTGGAAAATCTCTATCAGTGTTTCTCACAGTCCAAGGTGATGTCGTCTTGTTTCAGATTACTGCCACAGAAGAGGAAATAAACCAGCAAACACAGAAATTTAAAAAGCTGCAATGAGAGAATATTGACCTTTAAAGACAAAAACCCCCAAAAGATTCAAACAAAATTGATAATCAATTAATCTTTGCAGCTCTTTCCCTCAACATAACTTTACTGTAGTTGCCTTATGAAAATACTGCAGAAAGAGATAAATGTAATCGTTGTGTTCTGTTGCTGTCGGCTTTAAATTCTTATTGCCTTCACAGGCCCCACTGATGCGACCATAAACGCAAAAAGTAAATAAGGAATAATACTTTTTGTATGTTTTATATGTTATATTAACTCTACATGGGCAATCATACGTTGCTTTTGTTTGCCGGAAAAGTCCTTCACATACAGTGAAATGTAACATTAACTACTATTAGGGCGGTCTAACTCCATGTTAGACACCTTAGAATTTTTAGCACCTTTCCACTGGTTGCCTGTATGTTTACTGATCACTAAAAAAACTGAATGATCACTTATAAAGCAAGCTTGGGTTTGGCCTCTGACTACATCTCCGACATACTAATCTCTCACAAGCCTGACTGAAGCCTGCATGCTCTGGCGAGGATGCTGGTTAGTCCTTGATTCTGACTCTTGAACACATTCAGGTAGGTAAGCTCTGATTCCGCTTTGAAATCTCTGATAAAAACACACTTTCATTGTTTTATGCTTCTTCGCCAGCTTGTTTTCATTCACAGGTCAGCAGATACTACTGCCTGAGAGATGCACAAAGTGTCCTTAGACGGTGGTGCCACCTGCATTAATATTTGATGCAGTCAGATGTTTAGGAGTTTGTCCAGTTTAAAAGAGCCTCATAAGGAGGTTGGAGAGCAGCGGCAGCTTAAGTCACAGGAGGTTTGTGTCCTTAGTCGTTCTAGTTTGTGACTTTTCACCCACTTTTTCTTTTGTTTTCAATGACTAGGCTCCGAAACTACCTGGTTAAGGATAAGAGCACGGTCAGGGTTAAACCTGCCTTCATAGCATTAACCACAAGTTACAACATCCTGAAAAGAAGTAATAGTGACAACCTTAGTAGAGAACATTTGGCTGAAGTCTGATGGGATCTATTTCTTTTCTTTTCTTTTTTTTTTTGAAGTAATTTTTTTGGCCTTTGTGCCTTTATTTGATAGTGCAGTGAGAGAGAGACAGGAAAGTAGGGGAAAGAACGTGTGGGAAAGGGCCATGAGCGGGATTCGAACTCATGACCTCCACATCGGGACTGTAGTCCCGTACATGGGACGCCAGCTCAACCAGATGAGCTATAGCGGCGCCCAGATGACATCTATCTCTAACGTACATGGGTTTTTATAGGGCTATCGGACCACTCTGTGCACTGAAAAATGGCATTAAAGGACATCCAGTAAGTTCAAATATGATGCCAAGGTGTCACGACAAAGTAGTGTTGTGTGAAAAGTTGGGAATTTGAACCATTATTTCTACTATAATTTAACATTTCATGCTTCAATGTTTTCTTGTTGCTTTATGTCTTTGGATAAAACTACACAAAACCTTCTAAAACTTCAAGAAGGCGTCTTTAAATTCCCTAATTTGAATCTTTAAAAAGGTACTTTCAACACTAAAAACAAATAACAGAAACAGAAAAAAGCATTGTATATTAATATATAGGTCTCTGAAAGGCAAAATGAAAGACTGAGCCAAACTTCTAAAACATGCAGTTCTCATATAATTAGGAAAACCCATTAAGTATCAAGCTGATAAAACAATTAAACAAAAAAAGAAATGTGTTTGCTGAGCTGTTAAGAAACGAATCAGGATCTCCGTGACCCCAAGCAGAGCATTAGTGCTAAAACCGTTTTGGCAGAATCCTCATTATCCATTGTCAGTGTTATTTCTGGCTATATGGATGAGAACAAACTGATGGATGACAGAGACACAGCCTGAAATTGCAGTGAAAACCTGCTGTTGAAAACACAGCTGGGCTGCAGGTGTGCTGATACCTGCTCACTGGGAATCAAACCAATTCACAGACAGAAAGAGGCTGAAATATCGGACTGAAATATCGGTCATAGAAAGAATAAAGATGATAAATGCTCAGTCATGTGCAGGGTCACCTCATCAATCACTGAATTAGTGCTTCTCACATGTATCAAGACCTCAAATATTCCAAATGTGTTGGTATAAGTAAGAATAAAACCCATAATTCCATTTTTTATGTTCACTTACTGCAAAATCAAACCACTCATGACGGGAATGCCTTTTAAATCCCCCTCCAGGACCCCAGGAGGTCCCTAGAAACCACTTAGAGATTCAGTGAACTGAGCGATGCCACTGAGATTAACATTTATATAACATTCATAATATCCACTGATGTCCTCGCTGCCTTACTAGAAAGAGATCCGGCCAGCATGTGACCTCTTGTTATTTGCGGTTCCAAAAATATCCCCACTATATAGGTTATGTCATAAAACGAGATATTTTATTATATCTATGCATAAATTAAACAAAATTGCATCCCTTTGTATCTCTACATGTGCCTGTCTGTTATTGAGAGCTATAATCCCCAAAACTGAATCACCATCTGTGCCAAACTTCGCTTTGTGTCCCGTGTCTTGGAAAGCTTCACAGAGTTTTTATCAAAGCGTGCAGGACGGGCCCTCAGTGACTCCACATCAGACAATGCGCTTCACACAGACTACATCACCTGCATACTCAGCTGCTGGCTGTCACGCTCGGTGTGTTTTGGTATGTACATTATGTACAACAATAGAGCGACTAAAAGAAAAGGAGAGGATGGTGAGATGTGACCTGCATGATGGACACAGCACAGAACGAGATAGGAAGGTTGGGGTGGGAAGGAGGTGAAGACAACCTTTGTGCTGAAACTTCAAAAGCAACATAAGAACCACGAGGGAACCATCCTCATCTCTATTCTTGTCCCACCTGATTCCTCTGCATCATCATCTCTGATTAGGAGGAACAAGCAGGAAGCTTCACCTTGACATCAGTAAAGTAATGAAGGTAAGAAGGGATGAGGCGTCACAGCCGGTTGTACTTAATACTTACTTCGCTTTAGTTGTTGTGAGTCCCAAATCACATCATGTTGTGCTAAATTAGGACCTGTCTTTAGGGTGTAGGGAGGAAAACTTCTCAGCAACTCGCAGCTTCGGTGACTTTCAGCGGAGTTTATTTGAACGAGAGCAGCAGAGAGCCTGACCTGGAGCTGAGCCTGAGAAGCAGCTCAGCGAATGTGTCCAACTCATCCGCTCAAATGTTTTTCTGCAGAGTCACAGTTTCATTGGTGTAATTTAATGCGCTCTAACTATTTTAGTTGTGTTTAATATCATCAGTATTAAAAGGTAGCATTTAAAGTCCCTCTCAGGTCATTGATTAAACCCTGAAACTCATCCGCGTGTATTAAAGTTACATAATTAGAAGTTATTTTTTCCTGAAAATAATCCATCCTGCCTTCAAATGGTTTAGATGTAACTTGACACCGTGGTTTCCTCTACAAGGTCCAGATCTATAGAGTTTGCACATCTCTGTCCACCCACCACATGCAGCTCGAGTACACCAGCTCACCTACAACTCTGCTCAAACAATGTGAAGCTACTCTACGCCACACAATAAGAAGATGTAATATATGTAAATTGGCCACACATGTTTGAAGCAGGGCTGCAAGGTGGCGCAGTTGGTAGCACTGTTGCCTCGCAGCAAGAAGGTTGCCGGTTCGCGTCCCGGTGGGGGCACCGGAATCTTTCTGCGTGGAGTTTGCATGTTCTCCCCGTGCAGCGTGGGTTCTCTCCAGGTTCTCCGGCTTCCTCCCACACAGTCCAAAAACATGTTGAGGTTAATTGGTGATTCTAAATTGTCCGTAGGTGTGAATGTGAGTGTGCTTGGTTGTCTGTCTCTAAGTGTGGCCCTGCGACAGACTGGCGACCTGTCCAGGGTGTCCCCTGCCTTCGCCCTAAGTCGGCTGGGATAGACTCCAGCCCCCCCGCGACCCTAATGAGGATTAAGCAGTGTATAGAAAATGGATGGATGGATGTTTGAAGCAGAAACTCATTCTAAAGGAGAATAATGATGCAGAAAGCCCCATCCTGTAAGCTGACAGGATTGATTCTTTAGATTTGTCACATATGAAACCCTAGTTTTGCTTTAAAGGCTTTAAACAACTTAATTTTTACATGAGAGGATCTTTAAAAACTGCAACATTTCACAGAACATGTTGTACAGTCACTGGACTCATTTGTGAGGTTAAAGTCAATCTGAAGTGTTATGTGTGTTATGTTTTGATGTGATCAGCTTTGGTACATGGATTTGCTCTAATGATCTACTATCTTGACAGCTCAGTGTCGCCAGACTGGACAGTTTTTAACGCACTTGTACTGTTGTTTCTTTAACTGAGCTGCCAGCTGTCTGTCTGTAACTTCTTAATACAAGCCAGAGAAACATTTCCTGAATAAGCACTTCTGTCAAATACAGCTCCTCAGTTTGGTTAGGCTGGAGTACAAGAGACAAAAAAGAAAAAAAGGTTTTGGTTTTAAAAAAAGATCTTTTTTTTTTCATAGTTCTAATAAACATGAGGCTAAGTCCAATGTTTTCTCAACTGGGGCTGGAGCAATACCAGGTTTTCAATCCATGATTATTGTAGCTAAAACAATTCACAATAATATTATTGTGATAACTATGGACAGGAATATTTACAGTTTTATAATGTGTTTACTATTAACATGATATCAGTATTTCATTTCTTAAATATCATTAATACCAGTGTATTGAGACCACCACATTTTCAACCCATCCATCCACCCCAAACTCCTCTCTGCACAAACTTTGTGGCTCTATAACTATCTCACCTCAGTCCCTCTGCTGTCAGAGTAAACTATGGATGATAACAAGTTGGAAACTCAGTCGATCAACCAGCAGCCAGACAGAGATACAAATGAGCTGTGACGATGAGTTTTTCCTTTGCTGGAGCTTGACTAAGTATTGTTTTGTTGATGATGATAATGATGATAATAAAAAGCGTTTTCAAAATAAAAGTTGTTATTAAAAAATTATTCAGTCTGTGTAATTGAACTTAATTTCCTCTAAATTTCACTTTAAAAGTTGTTTGTGTACGGATACTTGTGGTCTTTAGCAACAGTAAAAGTAGCCTTTAGTTCTAAAAGGGAGAAAAAACAAACTTGTATTTTATTTACCTGCTTCCTTTGTTTTTAATATTCGAGCAAATATGCAGAATTTCTGATTCATCTCATCATTTCCTCCAATAGATGCAAAACATCGGTGATGTCCCACCATATGCCTGCTAAGCGGTTAACCAAGCAATTCTCATGATTATTTATGAAGTACTCCACATGCATTGAGTGCTGTTTCGCCCTGGGCTTGAATCTGCAGTGACTTAACTTCCAGCAAGCAAGGCTGACCGACAGAGTTTATGTTCTTGGAGAGAGGAAACACTGTGGAGTCTGCAGTGGAAATATTTAATTCAGCACCACGAATGAGAATCGAGCAGTTGTTTGCCGAGAAAAATGTTGTTGAATGTACATAAGCAAAAGATTGACGGCAAAGTTTTAAAAGTGGTGCCTGCTTTTATAACCACCAGTGAACCGCTGCTGTGCATTCACTTCTAGTTTATAGAACATCTTGTCTTATCTGACAAGATGTTTGTGTAAAATCAGCCAGGTGCTGGCAGATGGAGTGTACACAGTGTAATACTTTTTCTTTCAGGTGTGAGCACTGATTTTTTTTTTCTTATGCACTACATCTGTTTTACAGACCAGCTCCACCAAAGGAAACTGCCAATATATAGCATACTATAGCATTCACATACTACTGCTGATGTAAACAAGGCTGGAGGGGTGAAAACATGTACAGTGTCCAAACAAGGCTTCAACTCTCAGCAAGTACTGTTGTTTTGAGGAGAATTCAAAGAAGAGTTTAAGTGTAATTGTGACAAGCCTGCACTGACCATATGAAGAAGACTGGAATTTGTCACTACTGTCAAATCAATTTATTTATATAGCGCCAATTCACAATATATGTCATCTCATAGCACTTCACATAGTAAGGAATGGCTGGAATTGCAGCGATCGGTTGTGATTTGGACATACTACACCAACACGGAGTCCATTTGGAGACTACGCCAGCAGTTACCCGAGAGAGAAGGAAGTGCAAACAGGGCGAACATAAACAAAAGAGGGAGAAGAGAGCTGGGATCCATGCTAAGCTAAAGGCTAACCCCTCCAGACCGGCAGCACTGTCACTTCTACTCTCCAATGTCCGCTCCCTCCACAACAAGCTGGATGAGCTACATTTGCTGGGAGAAACCCACAGAGAGTGGAGGGACTGCTGTGTGTTTGCTTTTACAGAAACATGGCTCCATGACACCATCTCAGACGGACATACAGCTGGAGGAGACGACATTATTCCAGGCGAACAGACAGACAGACAGCTCTGGGCAGCATCTGCGGCTTCACCATCATCACACCATCATGTGTGTCTTTGTGTCCCTGAAGACCTACCAGGACCTGAAGAGGTTCGCCATGTTCAACATTATGCCGGCGCGCACGGACGCAGCGGCCTCTTCAGGAGACAGCAAGAGTGAACATTTAGTGTCCTGCTTTTCCCAGACGTGCATTCCGCCAAACTTACTAATTAAATGATCCTGAAGAAACGCTGTCTCATCTTGCCTGTACTACTGTCTATGTACAGCAAAATGACAATAAACTTGATTTGATTTGAAGGTGAAGACAGAAAGAAGAAATTGCCTTTGCATTCCCTTTGGCGAGGAGGCAAAACAAACATCCGACAGAACCAGGCTCAGGGAAGGCAGCCATCTGCCCCCACCAGTTGGGGCAAGAGTGGGGCTGAGGAGGTTGGGGGATACTGTGCTGACCAAGTCACAGTTTACTACATGTAAAAGCTTAATGTCTGCTTTCAATCTACACTTTAAATTCATGCACATCTGCCCAGAAATGCAATTACACATTGTAACTGGTTGTAACTACAGTTTAAAGTAAACAGCTGTGTTTAGGCGACGTATTGATTTGCATAAAGATGTCAAACAATGTAATATAGGTTGTAATTGGATTGTTCATAACGCCAACACAAGTCTGCTGATGTAGCGATGAGTAACGTTTTGTTATTTTCTACCGATCCATATCAATCATTTTTGACGTTTTCTCTCTGTTCTGATTTGCAGGAACTTTGAGAAAAGCAACTACTGCTCAGCATTTATTAGCTCCGTTTCAGTCGCCATATTTGAACTACATAGAGAAACTTAACACAACACTGAAACCCGTCCTCTAACTCGTGTTTTGGCTGTTTAATTGTGACAAAGACACATCGGCACATAAGTAAAAAGTAGGCAGCTTGCATAGGTTCTGCATAGATTCAGTGCAGGAGTATGAATCAATCTTAGTGCAATATTTATGTAAAAACTGCAATTTTGAGATCTGAAACTGACATTAATATGATTAATATTCACAACATGAACAAAAATCTTGAAACAGACCGAAAACATTTATTTTTTCTGCAGAACTGAGACCCAGGAACAGACTGAGTGGGATGATTTACAGTTTCCTATGTTATGGTGACACTGTTTCTAAATGAGTTCTAACTTGCTGTATTTTGGCATTTTCTGTTCTGCAGTTTCTCGCCACTTATTAGTCAGCATGCATCCCAGTATTGTTATGTGCAAGCAAACCAGCAAAGAAAACAGTCCAACTAAACATTAAAAAATAAATAAAAAATTTTGCATCAAAAGGCATAAGTAATTTCTACAAATTATTCTGGTCCTTAAAAAATAAACACATTCCAGAATGATGTTGTTATTTGCGATTATATTGTTCGTGTGTTCTGCAGAGTTTGCAAGCAATAATACTTTCTTCCAATTCAACACCACAGCTTTGGCATAAACCCTACGTTTATGGAGCTCATAAAGTTCATTTATTGTTGACATTTATAGTCAACTAGCAAATTTAATTATGTTTTTTTTTTTATTTACTGTTGGACTCATTTGCAAATACGTCAGTACAAATCATATGCATTGTATTCTATTTATATGGGAGTGTGAGAACACTATGGAAATCTGGGCTGTTTCCACTGTAAGTCTTGCAGCACACTATTAATATTCATTTCCTTCTGAGCATAAAAGCGGCTGCTATTTTCTCATCGAAAAGGAGTTTCCCCTTCCCCTCCCCCCTCCTCCTCCTCTCGTCTTCTTCCTCCTCAGCCTCTCCAGATTCTCCCTCCTCGTTCCTCTCTCTTCCTCTTATCTCTTACCTCCTCCCCGTCCCCTTTTCTCCACCCTTCTCTCCACCTCTCAGGTCTTTTTTTTTTTTTTTCTTCTTCCCAGTAACAGTGTGTGGGATCAAGGAAGCGCTGCCATTTGCATATAAGCTCATTATTGTGACTGACAGGGAACTTACACTGTTTCTGCATGAGGGATCACACAGGAAAAGTCATACATAGTCGCACATACAGTCTTTTATCAGCAGCAGACTGCATGGCATTGTTGTTGTTGTTGTTTTGGCTTACTTACTATCTGACAGTTGCATAATTTTTCTTTTCTAATCTGACGCACATGCACAAGCGTATCCGTGTTTGTATTCTGTATGTATTCGTGGGTTTAGGCATTTCAACGCTAAGCTAAATACAAATGATTTTTTTTCTTCTTTTTTTCATTGTCCTGCTTTGCTTTATTTGGTGAGAAAACTCAAAGGTAATTGAATTCAGTAAATAAGTCATGAAGCACTTTTCAGATTTACTTTGTTATGTTTAGTCACGTTCACTCGTCCTTAACAATAAGCCTAAGCTGGTGAAAGCTGATTATATATTGAATATATTCTAAATCCAAACAACCTTAAACTCTTCAGGCTTGCTTTATTACTTCTGTCCTCCATGAACAGTTGACTTTAACATATTTAGGTTTTGGGATTCAACGATAATAACTGTCAGCTCATATATCTGCCTGACAATGTAGCAAAGTTCAGATTACATCATGTTGTTGCCTAATAACATGATCACTGTCACATATTAGGTTACAGAGTCGTCTTACACCTCAACATCTTAAGTCCAAGATGCAGAATCAGATCCATCAATTTCCACTCTGCTTCTGCCAGGTTTGGCAATTATTCGGCTAATATTCTGTATTCTGAACTCCTCGTGACAGGGTTGTTGTAGATAGGTATCATTAGTTAGTATCTGCACATTTAGCCTTCATGGATGGTCATACAGTTCATGACATGAACACCATATACAGCTACAAGTTTGTTGAGATGTTCTAGAAAGACTGTCCTGTTTATTTAAAGAGGAAAGTGCAGGTTGGAATTCCCACAAAAACTATACGTAATACTTAAAATTATTGATTGAAAAGTTATTGATTGATTTTAATGGCACGCAAAGATAGAAATTTAGATAAAAGTAGGCATTTTTAAGTTCCTTAAAGGAGGTACACTGCTCTTTGTGTCTGTTTATTTTGTTTTCTCCACCAAATACATTCATATTGCATCGCATAAGGAACTTATTTCTGCTTCATTGGTAGTGAGATTGAACAGTGGTGTTTTAGAAAGTTGGTCTTTATTTGCTAATTATTTTATATTTCACATTTTTCTCCATGCTGAGTTATTGTGTTTGTGCAGGTTGCAGCTAAGTTCATTCACATCAAGCTCACACTGTCCCTAACTATGGAGCTAGCTTTCATGCCTGGTTGTGCTTTATGCAGCTGACGAAACTGCACTGCTACAACTGTAATGAAAAGCATGGCCTGATGCATGGTCTGTTTGTGGACTCTGTGATGCTTAGCAGGCTCAGAAATACACAGTTATTATCCACCATATGCATATGAATATATATTTTTGACCTCTTCATTGCCAAAATGACCTAAAACTTGGCTGCTTTCTTTTGTTAGGTCATGTTTGTTGAAGTAGGTGTGAAACTACTTTAAATGTTATTGTTGTGCAGAAAAAAAAGAGAAAAAAAGATTTTATTCCTTTTCCTACATATTCATTCACAGGGGTTGCCTACCTACAGGTTGCTCTTTAGAGAATGTAGTGCTGCTCTGTCGTCAGATTCATTACCATAGTTACAATAACAAGGTTAAGATTATGAAGGAGTCATGGATTTAAAAAAATAAGAAAGAAAGAAATGCTGACATTCAGATGAATAGAGGAAACAGACAGTGGCTTACTGTTTTAAAGTCCAATATTTTCTCAGCCCATCCATCCACCCCGACCTCCTCCCTGTCTGGAGTTACATCACCTCACATCCTCCTGTCATAATTACCTCGACCACTAGAGGGCGCTGTCACAATGAAATGCAACTAGAGGCTCAAATAAGCTGCACAAACAACCTAGCGCCTGTAAATCCCATGATATGCTCAAAATCCTTCTTTCACTTCCCCAATCTGCCCATTTCTTCTTACTGAAGATATACATCTTGTTGTTGTGTTTTTAAAAGACACAAATATGGGGAAAAAAAGCTCATTAACTTCCCAAAACAGCTGGCCGCTGCAGATTTCACCAAGAGAGAAGTCCGTTTGTTGGGGGACTATTTTCAGCAGTATTTTGTGTGGGTAATTTTACACTAATAGAATGGGTCTAATATAGAGAGATTACTCTTATTAGGATGAACACAATATCAAGTGCACATGAAAAAAGTCCTATGAAATGGTTGATTCAATGCATCGTCCTACTGCTGCAATTTAGAGTTTCAAATGGAAACAGATCAGTGCAGGAGCAGCTTCAGAACAGCATTTGAGTTCATTTTTATGAGCTTACATGGCAGTGGGCTGTTAGAGTGAGATAAAAAAGAAAAAGGATGTTTGACACAAGAGTAAAAAGGATTGTTCAAAAATGAATGATGTTTGTTCATTTGAGCTTTTTAAGTCACTTCTGCCAAAGTGAAGGCCACTCGTGAAGACATGTAGCTCTCTGGAAAGTTGAAAACTCATTCATGAAATCTTTAAACGCTGAAATTGTAAATGAGTGCCTCAGAATCATTAAAAATCAAATCAGGTTGCCACAAAGAATACAGATGTTTCGCAGATAAAGTCTCCTTTATTCTACTTTTATCAAATTGAGAGTATTTTAAAGTGGCACGGTTCAAGATTTTTCTGCTTTAACTCAATTATTATGAAGTAAACATTGATTGATGGGCAAATTTATGACACAAACAACCACTGGGGTAACTGTGGAAACTCTATCTTGCAAAAAAACAACAAAAAAAAGAGAGCCCCGTCAGAAGAAGCAAAGAAGCTGAAAAGAGAAAGTGATAGGAATGATAGAGGCAAGCATCAACTCAAAGGATCCAAAACCAACATTCATTTGGCATTATTTCTACTTGATCAGTAATTATGAAAACTTCCCACTAATTAATACAGCTGGATGCTTAATCTGCCTTTATCGCAGCACTAAATCTAAACCTTTCTGTTCCAAATCTGGATTTTATGTTCAGTTCTTGCTTTACACAGAAGCCAGGCTGATTGCTGTCGCCGTGTTGCCACTTTAGTCAAACTGCTCATGTCAAATAAAGTTTATATTCAAGTGCAGACAGCTGACATCCATCAGCTCACTTTCCTTAGTTAGTTATTCAGATCCGTTAGTCACTGGTGGCTGCCTGTGGGGCTTTGTTGAGACAGACAGGATCCCAGCAGACTGCAGGAAAAAAGTGCCTTCACCCCTGTGTTCCTCCACCGACTGATTGACTCTGATGGTCACTTGCCTCTGGCGTTAAATCTAGACATTGCTAATAAGAACGTGGAGCTTGCAGCGCTGTAAAAAGGGTCATTCCCCCCAATACATTAAACCAACTAGGCTGGAGACTGCTAACCATCAATTGCTTGCTAAATTTAAACCATTGCTCATTTAATAGTTCAGTGAATCGAAGTGGTAAACACTAGAGAAGAGGCTTCATGACAGCAGAGGTTTACGTCATGCAGTCTGAGCCGTTACAGAAACTGATAACTGACTTCATTCTTCTGACAGTTCTTTCTCATGTAAAGCCATGATGAACACATGCAGATAGGAGAACCATCTAGGTCCAAAACTTCTGGTGTTCACAAGCCATTTATTGAGGGTAATTTGAAGTTGCAGTTACTCAGTTTTGTTTTAGTGACCCCAGGTTTCTAACTTGTGTGTCAGTGATTACAGGTGTATTAACCTTTGTTGTACTGTATGTCCACTATGGGGCCTATGTTTTCGATGTAGTTTTTCTAAAGTGTCCGTTTTTGATTTTACACCAGGCGAAACACTGTCAACTTAGAAATAATGCAATTATTGAGAGATGATGCAATTTAAGATCATTTGACTTTTAGGTGATTTTGCTCAGGGGTGTACTCGCTTCTGTTGTAAACTGTTGTAGCAGGCAGCTGATGTCTGCTCATTTGATTGCTGTATCAGTATAAGGCCCCCATCTATGTAGAGGATACCAATGTTTATTCTGTCCAGAAAATGAATCCAAAATAGGGGCATTATCATGAAATTGAAGAACATAAAATATTAGTTTCTCCTGTTTTTGTTTCAGATTTCTTCATTCACAGGACAAACAATGTACAGAGAACATACATTATGTATGCTGTTGCAGACATAAACAATGTAATATGCTTTGTAGTGCATAAGTCATGATTTGAAATGATAAAGCTACTCTGATGCCTTATTATTTTTGGTATACACTTAATATTCCAATAAAACTTCACACACTGCTGATGTCTTAACAAGTGTATCTGATCAGCCTCTCCAATGTCATATTTACAAGTTAGGAGGTGTAATAGGAATGTGTTACCCACAGTTCTATTTTAATCAGGCAACACAGGCCCACACTTTACACATATAACTGTTATCCTGTAAAACAAGGGGTCTACACAGTGTGCTGCTGTTTTTTCTGTCCTCACTTTTTATCCTACAACCAATGGATCCCTGTCACAAATGGACGGTTTTTCAGTTTTGTCTTTGTTTTGTGTGATTTGGAACCAACTCTTTATCATTTATCCTCTTTTCTTGCTATTTCCTGTTGTATATATTGTAAGTGACGTGTCCGCTCTGCTATTTTTTTCATGCTTGTCTCATCTCCTGTCCACCATCTGATTATGTTATTGTGTTCATTCACCTCTGGGCAATCTGTAATGTGCACCGCGGCAAAGAGAACAGTAGTAATGCTAATGAGTTAGCAAGTCTTGTGTAAACACAATACAACTGCCATTTACTGCAGTCAATGGATAGATGTTACCATGGAAACCATGGACTCCTCAGTCAATCTCAATATTACACCAAAAAAAGGAAAGATCCTGCTTACTGTGTACTCAGTTGGATCCACAAAATCCCTGATGTACACTCATATGCACACACTCAGAGAGCTATAGATGGGACAAAAATGGGGAAAAATCAAAATCAACAGTTGGAATGAAAAAAGACAAAGTGGATGGAGCAAAGTCTGAAAAATGTGGAAGGGAGAGGGTTAACAAAAACATGTCTGAACAGATCTTCTCCAAAAGAAAATATCTGGTTCCATGTTGTATCTTCCATGGTACTCTTGGTGTCATATTGTCCAATCGTTTTAAAGGGTGATCCAGAATAACATTTACAAACAGCCCCAAAACCAGCACACCATTAAACAAGAATAGATATTAAAATCAGATTAAGGAATAATTGTTTTATTTATATTTGCAGTAATAATAATAGTAGTGGATCCCTTTTGCGCCCCACTGCTGACAGAAGAAAGCTTGTTATAGTGCACAGCAGCTCTATCAGCAACCATAGTATGGCTTCTCCCTGGGGTTGCACAATTAACTGAATATTAATCTCAATCACAGTTTCGACTTCCTACAATTAAATGAAGGCGATCCAGAGCAACACCAACGTTTAAATGCTTGTTCCGCTTATAGAAAACTCTGCTGTATATCAACCCAAATGATTTGTATCTTAACAGTCAGCCACCATGGTGTGATGGAGATGTTTTGGCTTCACTGTTGGGAAGCTGTTATGCCACTGTGCATGCACCCCTACTGCGGCAACCTGTGCAAAAACTCCCCAGATGTTGTGGCTGCAGTCTAGAGTTGAAGAGTAATTTACAACAGAAAATAGAAGGGCTGGGGCAGAAAGGGAATAGTCTCTAAAAGCAGATCTATTGTTTGAAAGTATGTTGGATAAAAGGCAAATGTTGTGAAGCAAGAGCAAATCATACGCAATGAGAGCATAACACTTGTGTCTTAAACACCTAATTTGTTAAATCAGATGCAAAAACACCACAAACTGCAGTAAGATGAACATTACTGTATCGTATTCCCATCCTTGTCCAGCATCAACTGAGAGATCCACAACAGCCTCATGATACAGTGAGTGAACAATCATACTAGTGTTTCATTTTAGTTAAAAAATATTAGGTGTATTTTGTTTCTAGTAGATAAACGGTGTAGTTACAGCCGTCTAGTTTTCATGCAAAGACTTGTACATCAGCAGGAATGTAGCATAACATAGAAGTCCTCTGTTTAAATCTGAAAGTGGATATCTTATCCTGAAAATTGATTGATCGTGATCTCAGTATTCATCAAAAATAATCATGTTTATCATTTTGGCCATAAACGTGCAGCCCTACAAGTCCAAGGTGTTACAGTTAGCATAGTAGTAGTTAGATAAGACAGTTTCTGGGTCTATAAACTGCATGTAGTTTGCTGGGATTCTATGATTGATGGCGAATTTGAAAAGGAGTTTACACTGTGTCTCTACTGCACATAGTCTGTAGTAAAGAGTTGGTCAACACAGGACTTTTTGATGGTGCAACATAAATCAGACTTGAGTGAAGTCTTTATTCTCCTGGCTTCAGTCCTTCTAAAGCTCCTCCTGAAGACTGTTTACCACATAGATGCAAATATTATTTTAAAAGCCGTTGAAGTTACAGTCACCTCATGACACAAGTGAAAAGCAACCAGAGTTGAGTTTTGAAGATGGTATGGCAGTGATTCAAAAAAATTACCCATGTCACCTTGGAAACACGTGCTTCACCCAGTCATTACTACACTTGGAAGGTGCAGAGAAAGAAAGGTGGATGAAGAAAAGAGGTGGACAGAGAAAAATGCGAAAGGAGGATGATGTTGAAATGAAGGAGAGAAAGGAAAAGGGGCAAGACAGACCCAAAAATAAAGAAAGGAAGAGCGCTAATGAGTACACTCAGGTTTGCTCAGTTGCTGTGACAACGCACTAGCTCATTGCTTCAAGCCACAAGACTCCACATCTAATGAACGAACACACACAAACACATTAGAGGGTAAAGAACACAGTATATCCCCTCCAGCTTTTGTCATCTGCATGGGTTTGCAGCCATCCAAAACCCATCAGAACACAACGCACTCCACCGAGAACAAAAATGGCACGTATCCATATGCCTGCACGTGTGTCGGCAGTGAAAACTACCAAATAGGTATGCCAACATAAAGAAATGCAGCCAAAGCTTTTAACCAAATCAGTCAGGACCACCGTGCTGTGACTGTGCCAGTTGGAGCGAGCTGAATAGTTTAGGAGAGGAAAGAAGAGCTCTAGAAAAAGGAGGGAAAAAACCCCCACAATGCAGCAGATCCTCCTGCCTCGGGCCCTCAGGCGTCCACGCTGACAGACATAGTAGGCAACAGAGTGAAACATTGTTTCTGAAAGTGTGTTTATAGCTCGTAAGTTGTGTGATTTTTATTTTTTTTTTGACCAAATGTACGAAACAGGAAGCTGTCACTGGAGGCACTTGGCAGCGATGTCCTCTCTCGCTGCTTCTCTTTCCTTTTGTTCTGCAGCCAGCAGATAATGCTGGTCGTCAATCACCTCATATAATGAATCAGTTTTAGACAATATGATGATTTATAGACTGTGAGTTGGCATACATCTGTTAGCCCATTTTATCATGTGTTGTGGGGTACATGTCTGTGTGTGGCTGTGTGCCTTTGTAGCCATTAAAGAGCGGGATAAAGTTATATAAAATCAGTTTGATGAACTAAACAGGAAAGGGCAAAAAAAGTTCACTGCTATAGAGTCTCAGAGTTATGCTTCTCTGGGGTGTACATTTACATGAATGTTTTTTTTTAATATAATTGTATGCAGCATGTCTACATTTGTTTGCATCTCTGTTGCTTCTGCCAAAGAGTTGAATCAACCATTGTGCAGAATGTGTTGTTAAGATTTGTCTGTCTGCCTCTGTAGTCTACATTTACCCATAACACCTTTCTCTGCATACGTCTGTGAGGACATCTTCTTATATTCTATAAGTTCAGGTTCAGAATATAGGGTCACATCCAGACAGGCAACAATACTGTGGACGGTCATTCTAAATGTCTTCCTCCCCAACAACACTTTACAGTTCTTCCGGGAGATCCCAATGCGTTCCTACACCAGTTGAGCTAGGTAGGCCCTCCAGCGAGTTCTGGGTCTACCCTGGGGACTCCTTCCAGACAGTGATCAAATGGTGGGATCAGTACATGAACACTACTTTGCCCAGTGACTATAAAAGGCCACTTTAAAATGCAGCTTTACTCAAACGACACCATACCACACATGAAAAGAGAAAGACAAGAACAAGCTATTGACATGTTGCCATGTCAGTTAGTGCTGTAGTCAGACATGTTCACAATTCCATTGATTGTCAGCTGAGAAATCATTTCAGACAACTCTGGATGGACCTGTTCTACAATGTGATCCTGTCCAACTTCCCCAAGCTCTTCAACATTCTCAAGATTGGAACAACATTCCACAAGCACTACTGACAACCTCTTTAACTCTCTAGGTCACAGATGTGTGGCTCTACACAATGCAAATGATGGACACGCTCCTTTCTGACTTGTGATTTCTGGTCTATGACCCCACTCTTAAGTTACACATTAAATTTACAACTGAGTGCATACCTGGTCACTATATGATGTCCATGATGTAGTAAAGATGCTGTGTGTTAGAAAAAACAATGACCTATTTCTCTATCTTAAAATTATTGAATAGATTTTATTAAAATATTACATGCTGCGTCTATTTTATAAATATAGTGTGCATTCAAATAGATATTTTTAGATAATGATAGATAAAATATGTTTTGCTGTTGACCCTGTCCACACCAGCACATTGCTTTATTCCTGTCTGGTTCTCCAAACATGGGGCATGCCAACTGCCATGTACTGTAAGTAATACACTGACAACATGTAAGTAGTACCTCATACAACCCCACTTCAAAGACCTCAAACTATCCCTTTAAAGTTTCACTTTAAATACTGAAAGCTGATATAATCTGCTGCTAGTGATATTTGCCATTATAAGCAACGCATCTGACAGTCTGCACGGGCTAAAAATGAAACGTGTCACCTGAATGTTTATTCTTTGTCTTGACGCCAATATAAAGCACAAAGAAAGAAAAGACATTCAGTAGTTTCAGATCTTAGAGAATCCAGGTATTTTGCTAACAGTGAACTGGATCAAAAAAGGAACTGAACGCAGCTTATTGTTGCTTTTTTTCTTTCTTTTTTTGTCCCATGCACGGGCTAACTTTCAAAGCAGTACCTGAATTAAACCCTGTCAGTGACGTGCAGGTGAAAGGACTTGACATGGAGCAGCAGCAGAACATCTTTGTTGGCATCAACAATATGGGAACATCAGCAGACTTTGATACTGCTTGGACAGTGTGGTAAAGCAGCGTGGATGGTGCTGTGAATGTGTAAGATTAAGGTAAAAGCAGCGGTAAAGATGTAAAACTAACCTCCAAATCAAAGAGACACCTTAGATACAAAGGTGCAACAAAACTATACAAAGTATAGTTTAGGGATTAGGCCGTCTCATTTAGTACTACCTCTAAAAAGAACATGAACTTTGTTTAATTAATGTAGCACAAACCAACATAGCATGTCAAATTCTTGAAGATGAGACCCCATTTACCCCTTTCCCACCAAACTGGTTCCAGTGCTACTTCAGTGCCGGTGCCTGACTTAGCACCAGTTCTTGGTGTTTCCACCACCAAAGCACCGGCCCTGGGCTCTCAAAACTGGTGCTTTTCAGGCACCGACTCTTGGCTGGGCCAGAGAAAAGGCGCTGAGTACATCAGGGGCTGGGACTGGGGGCAGAGGTTATCGTGACCACCACGATGAATGAATGGGACACACAACCGGTGACTTGTGTCGTTTTTCGCCAGGACTTCTCTGGTCCGATCGCAGATGCATTGGAATGAGTCCAGGGACACTTTGACGTTTTGCACACACTGGTGTGCCCTGAAATCCAGTACAATTGTGTCCCACCAGCAGCACCACAGTGGTGGAAAACAGTACTTTTGTAACTTCGGTGTACTGCTGTACTTACGCTTAGATATGCGGTGTTCTCGTGAAAAATGGAATGTGCCTACATGTGCTGTTTATTACGCTCATAGAAAACACCACGAGAAAAAAATCACTCAGTTTCATTTTGAAAACATCTGACATTAGAACACCCTAGTTTACTCTTTTTAAAGTCGTTTTTGGTCACACACTGATCTGAGCACCGCAGCCACCAACAACAGCTACTACAGCCTGCAGTGTGGGGCATTCAGGGAACGTTGGTGAATTGATTGGAACCAACTAGGCACCGGCCCTAGCACCAGCATGGAACTGGCACCTGGTTCTTTTTGGTAGAAAAGGGGTAACTGTTACTGATGATGGCGCACAATGTACAATGTGTACAATACAGGTGTAAAAAAAAACAACATAGTTTACAAAAGTTGTGGATTTAATGCAGGTTTTGGTGATATATTAAGCTCTCTGGTTCCTGTTCTTTCATTAAGATAAGTACTGATTGCAGTGATTTTAATTCACAAGTTTTGAAATTTGGTGGTAGTCTGTTTAAAGCTGCACTGTGGCAGCATCTCTGCAGCCACCTCTAATGATCCCTGTACAGTAGGTCACAGCTGCAAGGACAGTGCATCTGGATGTGTTTGTGTGTGCATTTGTTTCTGAATAAGCACTGTAGGGAAAATGTCGTCTCCAGGGGCCAGTGGAGGGCCTGGGGGTTCGAGTTGACAACACTGATAACCAAGATCAGCTGTTCAACCAATGAACCTCCAGCATAACAGAGACACATAGGCACAAAAACACACACTTGCATGCACAAATGCAGACAGTGTGTGCGAGATTCAGAGAGGTGCAGGGAGAAAACAGATGTCACATTGAAGCTGGGAGGAGGCCTCTTCTCATCATCATACTGAGTCCTGAAGGCAAACACACAAACACACACACACACACACTGAAGCAGACAGCCTGGCTCTGCAGAGCACATCACAGAACCTCTCAATCTCTGTCTCCCCTTTGATGTCAGTCCAACATGAGGCAAGACGACAAAGAAAGCATCACTGTGCAAATCAAAAATTCATTAGAAAACTGAACTGTTCAGGCTAGACCTGTAGAATAGTGATATGCAGCTCGACAAACTCAAGTAAGTCAGAAATCAAGTGCTGCAAGCAGTAAACATTTAGAGGATATAAATATGTGCAATATGGCTCAAACGTATGACAGATGCATGAAGTCAAAACATGTTTAATACTGCATAGTCTCGCTGTGCCTGCCCATACTGTAGAACATAACGGCCTGGCTGTTTCTCACTATCATTCTGTTAAAAGAGGAAAAGACCACTTTGGCTTTTTTGTATTTCTTTAAACTAAACAGAGTCGTTGTCTACGGCGCTAAGTGAAGGACGCAGCTTCAGTGTTCCCGCAAAATAGTCACCGTTACAAATATTTTGGTGGAACGTTTTGCATGCAGGGAGACAAACACTGTGATTTAAATGGATATTCCACCATAAAGAAAAGACGAGCAGGGATGCCTCACTGCACAATTCAAATCCTCTGTGAAACCTAAAGGTTCAGTGTGGTGCTACATAGAGAATCTACTTGTTGTGGTTTCCCATAATGCAGAAAACTGTAAAACGGAGAAAGGAAGGACAAAGGAAGGTGTAGAGAGAGAGAGGACAAAGCTGCATGAAATGAGCGCCCAATGGCAGGCTTATATCCACATCCTGCATCCAGTGAGTCAGATTAAACACTGCACATTCAAAAGAGTTCTCTGATATTAGTTATTTGCAGTTATGTGTCCAATCAGAGGCCTACAATAGTAGACATGTTAGCTTCAGCAAAGACCAATGTCACAGTCAGCAGGTGAACTGATGTCTTTGGTGTGTGACAACATTCTACAATCTTGCCCTTGATACTGACTTATACGTTTGCTTTTCATTCTCTTTTAAAAGCCATTACCTATGACATGGCGACACTGAACTTTGTAATGTAGCAGATTGCCGCAGGATATATTTTTTTCCTGGCTACACTTGTAGCACACGTAAAGTGTACGGTTGTGGCAAAACAAGTTGGCAAACTTTTCTTTTGGAATTGCTGTCTCATCAGTTTCCAGACCCAGCACAACGCAGTGAAACTTCAGGTTTCTCACCAAGGTTGTGTTGACATCAACAGATGACAGCAGACTGTGTTAGTAAGCTGAATAAAGTAACTAACTGTCAGCTGGAACTGATAAATAAATGCCAACAAGGTGATCAAGACTCCAAAGTGGGAGTCCCACGTGATAAAAATGAGTAATTCCCTGCTAGGTTCAGTTAAAAATGTAGATAATTTATGAGCCATTTCTGTGTAAAAAGCGTATCATATCAAATCAAGTTTATTGTCATTTGGCTGTCATAGGCAAGACAAGAGAGCGTTTCTTCAGGATCATTTAATTACTAAGTTTTGCGGAGTGCACGTCTGGAATAGGCAAGACACTAAACGTTCACTCTCTCTGTCTCCTGAAGGGGGCGCTGTGTCCATGCACGGTGTCATCAATCATCACATCTCTTGTAAAACAAAACAAAACAAAACAAAACAAAATCTACATATAGGAGATCAGTTTTATGTGCCATCATACTTTTACCTTTGATAATGTTGCGCTACGAAAGGGCCGACTTAGACAAAGACCTGCTGACGTAAAAAAAATTAAAATATCCATCGCTAATCAAAACAACGTGAAACTCCACAATGCACTTCCTCAGGTCCCCAACAATACACAGTCTGAAGCAGATTGGATGAGCAGTCCAATCTGCCTGAAGGCAGGTGACTCATACATTTGTCTTTGATGCTCTTGAAAAAGGGGCAACTGAAGGTCTGCCCACAGGCAGCCAAAGGGTCCTGAGGAAACCAAAACTGAGATCACCCCACATCTAAACAACTTCAGGCTCAACGCTACACGACTTCAGGCCCAAAGCAACATGCACTCCAAGTCTGCACTAGACTGGAAGAACAGTTGAAGATACTGAAGAACAGACACACAGACAGACAATCATTCCTTGATTTATAGTTAAATGAGATATTGGAAAAGTGTGGCATCATCGGCACACTGTTTGAATTTTCAGTGTTTGTTTCCAGCTTATTACAAGTACTTTCTCACTACAGCACATACTCTAGCCTTGAGCTTGTCACCGATGATACTGAGAACTTGTCCTTACCTTCCTCAGCAGGTTACAGATCCTCTCGATGTTTCGCAGTCTCTCCCTCTGTAACGAGAACAAACAGGAAAAAAGTATGTTTTAGAACATTCTGAGACGGTGGGTCTCAATATGTCAAATATTGGTTGCGATCCAGCTGAACTTGTCTGGGTAGATACCATTTTCATTTCATCACAGAACAATATTCACTCATAAACTGTTGGAATTTGGAGTTTTTCTCAAGCAGTAACAACAGCTGCCACTACGTTTATGTAATATTTCAACCTCTGAGTGGTCTCATCTTGTATATGAAGCTGCAAAATGCTTATATCAGCATTCAGCACAATGCTGACTCTACCAGCCGCTATTTCACCGGAGCTTTTAACATCATCATCAAATATTAACTAATTCCTATGGATGACGAAACCTGCGCTTGACTGGCGGCGCTGCGTGCTCCACAAGGGGCCGATGCACAACTGTGGCTGCTTATAAATCATATATTGATCTGAGCGTCTCTCTGTTTGTGCTCGTGGACAGGCAGTTTGGCTTTATCTAGGCTTCCCATAAGCTGCCTGCTAACGTCAACAACAGAGGCTCCATGGGAACGATAAAGTATATAAAAAAATATTTAGGCTCATGCAGAACATCAAAGCCAGCGTGTCTAAAGCTGAACTGATATTTAGTAACCACACAAGAAAAACAGGATTAAAATGCATGAAAGTGTGCTGAAATAATTGGAGTAAAAACACACTTTGCTGCTTGTGAACACAGCGTTTATGAGGGTTGCTGCTGCCCTATTGTCGTTCACTGAAAGTCCTGTACTTTATCTGCATCTACATACTATATACTGTAGCCTTCATTTAAGCCCTTTCATGCACAGTTTTTATGCCATATGTTTAATGCTGAGTGCAGGCAGGGAGCCCATGAGTTTGATTTTGCTGTGCAGAAATGTGACGAGGAGATTCTCCCCCTGCTGAAGTGAAGTAGCAGGAAAGCAGCAATTTGTGTGTGTGTGTGTGTGAATCAGAGACAGCAGTCGATACTCAGTGGGTGAAAGTTTGGAGAGCGATGAGCTTAGACAGACACAGAGTGTGTTGTATTTATGTAAGGGTGAGATGTTTAAATGCTTAACACTTTACAGTTACACCTTTTTAAAGACTTAAGGCCAATTAATTTGTATTAACACACACTGTTCCATTGCAAGCAATGGAGGTCCCCTGTTTGATATCGGTCCAGGTTGCTGGTCCTCCTCCTTTTTTAAATTAAAAAATGCATATCTGCAGTTATTTTATGAAAAAACACCTCAAAAGATTAAAACAAAAACAAACAAAAAAACGTGTTTTATCAAAATAACCAGAAACACTGGGCCACTGTTGGCCTGTTCAGCACAACAGGTAGCTCTAGGCCCAGCAGATGTGTGTGTGTGTGTGTGTGTGTGTGTGTTGTCGTTGTAGTTTTTGTTGTACAAACACTGGTGGTTTTTACCTCAAAGGACTAAAGATCTTAAGGTGATTAACATTATTATTATTGGACAGGATACGTATAGTGGAATGAAGGTTGGTGTTCGATATGATAGAACTTTATTAACATCACGTGTTAACACTGGGAGCTGCTGCTGTGAGCTGGTTAAACCAAACTACTTTCACAAACTGTGGTTTTACATGTTTGAAACAAACTAATCAAGAAGTCCAACGACAAAAAAATTTAAAAACTGAATTTTCCCAAATATTTGGACAATAAACAATAACAGTAACTTGAAAATGAATACAAAATTAGGACTGACGACACATGTACAGTATATGATGAGTGTATCTATCATGTCCTGTCATATTTATGTGTGTAGGCAGTGAGATGTGGTTTCTGTCTATTTACAACTACCAGTCACTTCTTTAAAAGAAAATCACAGGAACACTATGAAATATGATTTTTATTCAGCCAAAGGCTTCACTTTGATTCTTCCACTTTTGATGCCACTGATTCTATTCAATAAACTCCATAGTTGTTTATTGTTAAACAACAGTTCTTGAATTGGAAAAGTAAAAGCCTGCACGTGCTGAGGCTAAATTAGTAAATGCTTACAATTTTAAACAGGTTACCAACCATCTTTAATATTGTTTATTCGATCTGTCCTGTTTCTGCTGGAGTGCATAAATTACAGCAGCACTGCATTTAGGAGCACAAATCAAAGACTTAACAGGAGACCTGCAGGGCCACATACTGAGGATTGACTTTTTGTTTTTCTTGTTGTGCGCGGAATTAAAGATTACTTTCCACCTATAAATGACTCATCACACCTTTTTTTTTTAGCTTTTCATTCCAGTAACAACTTGGTCCTTTTCTTCATTAGCATGTATGCGCATTTGATTTGAAGTGATGTTATTTAAACTTTGAAAGTGCTTTACAATAAAGAAAACAGACACATAATGAAAATACATTCAGTCAAATAAATAAGATCCTAAAGCATGCAATATAACAAGATAAAATACTTAGATAATGGGTTTTTTTCTATTTATAAAACACATTTGAGACAAAAGCTGTTGCATCAAAGTACCACCCAGTAAAAAAAAATAATGATTGGTGTTACAAAATCACACAACAAGTGTAAATATTGGGGCCAAGACCCTATAGTGGCATTTACAGGGTGATTTTACTCAATTAATTCATTTTAGAGATGAAAACCTACAACGGTTACATGAAATGCTACTTTATCGAACTATAATAAATGGACTCAGTCAGCTCCTACAGTCTTATCATTATGGAGAAAAACCAAACTAATGTAATAATAAAGCTAAGACGCTTTAGGTATTATAAATTATGGAACTCACCCTAGCTAATATAAACATTATAGCCAAGACCCCACAGCACTGTGAATAGAGATTAACCAGACTAATGTAGAGCTACAGTTTGACACAATAAATATATGAAAACCCAACAAATCCAAGGATTCCCTCGATTCTCTTTAAGCAAGTTTTGTTTTTGTAGCTTTAGTTTTTTTGTTTTTGTTGACTGTTTTGTGTTTTGTTTTACTTTATTGTATGTGATCATATATGATTTTATTGTATTTGCAGCATTGGTGAGAAACAAACTACTTGTAGCAGGAAGAGACCAGGCTCAAGGAGGCCCTATGAGATCAATACTGAACTCATGTCATACGTCTGTGTGATAAAAATACAGTCAATACAGCATTCACATCATTAGAGTTACTGCAATTATACATTTTTTTTGTCCCACAAACAGCAATTAAGCCAACATCTAAGTCATAATTACAACTGGGATTTGACAAAACGGACTTAGTCCTTCATAAAAAAGAAAAAAAGAAATAAGTTTGGGATATGAACTAAACAACTGGACCAAAAAGTTGATCCCTTTTGGTGTAAACACGGCATTAATGCAGGATGTGTTCAGCCGAGCTAGTGTGGTAACAATGTTCTCTACATGATTATTGTGAAAGAAAGATTTCAGGATAACAAGAATTTAGTGGTATCGATAAGGGCCTCCACGTGATGCACCAGAACAAACAACGAAGGTTTCACCATTCAACCCACAGGACCTAAAGGATCTGCTGCCAACGGCCCAGTGCCAGACAACAAAGGGCCCTTAAAAGGGTCCCATGTCCATTCCCTGATGGTCCAGACTTATTTTGGTGAAACAAGATGACCCTACAAAATATTAGACCGTATATTGGTTGTACAGTTTCGGACCAGCCCTGTCTACTATGCTCGTTCACATGAATGCTCCAAGTGACTAAAGGTTTGATTCTACAATGCCTCTGAAGGTGCCCTGTTGTATCTGGTACCAAGACCGTAGCACAGGATCCTCTAAGATGAAAATTGGAGCAGCCATGGACTTATTCAGCACGTCTCTCAACACTTCATCGCTGGTTCGTGATTGTTCTCTCCTTGTACTCCTTTGTTGGTAACACTGCTGACAGGAAGCACCCCACAAGATGCTTGGACTTAGTTGTCTGGCAATAAAGATTTGACCCTTAAAGTTTTCCAGGATAATACACTACTTAACCTGTTAATACCACAATGCTTTGCCTCGTTGGTATTTAAAGGTCCAGTAGATGCTCTTCATAGCCCATATATTGCTTCCTAAAATATGCATTGATGAATATGTAACCATAAATATTTGATTACTATTTTTAAGCAGTACAGACTGCTTCAGAGGCTTCTCCTGGAGAATGATTAATTTATGCCTGCATTCTAAATAATACAACCAGAGGTTCCTGCAAACAAGTCTGAGGTAACTCCGCTGCAACAATAGCGAGAGACGAAGAGATTGTAGAAATGAAGCGAAATGTGGTGTCAAAACAAGAGTGTGCGCCATCATTATGTAGCATTCATTCATTTTTTGTGCATGTGTGCGTCTGGGGTTGTGTGGTAAGACTTGCTGACAAGAGTTTCACAACATTCGAAATGCTTTATAGACTTCATTTCACAGGAGCATCAAAAGGAAACTTTTCATTATTACAAGTGTATCAAAGTACAAGCAGAAACCATTTCAGCTGATGAAAGTTTGACTTTGAAGTGGAATGTACGGCAGCAGCGATATGGGTAAAAAAAAAAAAAAAAAAAGGGAATCCATGATTGGGAGAAGGACCAGCTAAAAAAATGCAGCCAGGGTGAGAAAAATTACATTCACAGTTGTGAATAACAGATTCCTGCAGCGTGTGCAGGAAGTCTTTGATGTTTTTGAAAACGCTGAATTCTAACCCGTCTCTCTGTCCTCGGTGTGACCTCAACCACCGCATGTATAGATTTACATCCTGACAAAAACAGACCACAGCAGCGATGGAAGGCTCCAATCTGATGGCCAATTATCTCCGCTGCTAATGTCTATTTCTGGTTGAGACCGCACACCTCATCAAGGACCAGACCTCCTGCACGACACCGTCTCCAAGCACCTTCATCTCCTGCCGAGGTTTGAACGAGGACACGCAAATATATTCTGCTCAAGTCAGAGCCGCGTGTTTGCGTTCGTCGGTGTACGAGCGCGTGCACAACCCCGCAACTGTCTACTCATTAGCAAGCAATTAGGATGATGCCTCTTTGAAATGTTACTCAGCGAGAATTCACTTGACAAGCGAGAGAACGGCGCCAAAGTATAAACAAGGGGCGAAAAGGAAGGAAGTGTGGGTTGTAGTTGGAGGGGGGGATGGATGTTGGGGATGGGGTGGGGACTTTTAAATTGACCTTTATTTAACCAGGCAGAACAATTTAAGAGAAAACTTAGAGGAATTACTCCATTTAAGCTCAGACAATGAACTCCTAAAGAGGACGTGGAAGCAGGTGTTGAAAATGTTTAAATGCTGTGAAATTAATTTCCCCTTTGACTCAAGTAAGACTTCAAGTTAAGCGGGAGAGACAGGCGTAGAGCGACGAGGGAGATGGAATGATAAGGAGCGGGTGGGGGCATTTAAAAGTGTGTGAAGAGTCTGGAGAAGCTGTCATCACTTGTGCTTGTGTCCTTGGTGGAATGCAGATGAACATTACGCCAAGAATGCAAACGCTCCAAATTGACATTCATACAACATTTCAAAGAAAAAAACACACCCGTATCTCTTTCCTTCATCTCTTCCTCAGTTATCAGACTCAGATGATATTATCATTGCTCCTGGATATATCTCCATCGTTTCGTAATAAGGTCCGTGTGAATAGCTAAGTGCCCCGAGAGTCTGCGTAACAGTCGCACACGCAACAGATGCCACGAGCTAAACCTACACTCAAGGCCACAATGCAAAGAAAACTGAAATATATATTTTCACCACAGGACATCTGTGTTTGCATGTGTCTGCATGCGAGGGAGTGATATGTGTGAAATCAAGACAGACATGCAAAGCAGGTTGTGTTTATAGAGTGTACAATGATCATGCATGACAAAATGTGTGACTGTAAGCTGGTTTATTCACGGATATGTCTGTTAACAATATGCATCCATTCACAAGTTTATTCACTTGTAAAATAAGTGTTGTTAGAAGTTTAGTACTGATGTTGCCTTCAAATGGAACAACATGGGAAGTCATCTACAAGAAATACTTGCAGTTTAACGTTGCCAATCAACTGTAACATGGGTGTTTTTGGTGGCGTCAAAAAGCCACAGAGGTTAATCGGTAGGCAAGCTAACGAGCGGGTAAAATAATGCAGCAAATGCAAACACATAATGAAAAGATGATGCAGTTGGGAATACCAACGTTATCTTCATACAGACTAAAATTATAACATACTTACTCGCCATCCAGTAAAAAAATACGTTTCAAGGCCTCTGCCATTTGTTAAAACGCCAGCAAACATGGCATAACTCATGACTCAGAGCTTTCAGAAAATTTCCACCTTTGAGGTAAAGAACACCACAAGAAGGGAGAGTCCATATGAAGTCCTCTCCTGAACACAGTAAACACAACCCCATCTGAAACAGGCCATTTCCTGCGACAGGAATTTGTAAGCTGTCTGACCTTTAGTGGACGTTGTGACTACAAGAACCGCCCCTGTACAACTCTTTCAGGTTTGTTTTTTGGGGAAAAAAATGTACGTACTCCTTGGCAGGTACTTCTGAGTGGCCCTGACAGACAAATGTGTGGGTTTCCACATATTGGTATACTTGGAGAAAACACAACTGCTAGGTTTTTGGTCATTTTCCTGCCCTATCAATATCCTTGTTGAGTAGCAGTCGTCTCCTACAACATCGTCATCTTCTCCAAAAATTTTACCATATAGATCACCATAACAAACCCTCCATTATTCTCTCTTCTACATGCTCCTAGAACTGTTGTTACACCCACTAACTACTATTTGTGGTTGTTTTGGCGCAGAGCTGCTGGATTACACATCGCAATTTATGACTACTCAGATGGCTGACTTGTGAACTGATGTGGATATTGTTGTCCTGGCTGTTGCATGTTGCCTCATTGCCTTATTTTAGCCTGGATGCATGGCTTTAGCATGGCATTCTACAACTACAGCAAAGAGTTGTAAGATGTGGAATTACCTCCCCCATACTGTTTGTTTAAAAGTTACAAAAAGCTGTTGTCAGATGGCACAAATCAAACAGGAAAACTAGAAAAAAATGTTTTTCCTGAAAAACAAACTGCTAACTTCTGAAATCTTAGTGTTAAATATCATATGGACGTCATTTGATATAG
>NW_007578070.1:440807-442850 GCF_000690725.1 Stegastes partitus | reverse complement strand
GTACCTGTAATCAACGGCTGAAGTAAGACTGCAGAAAGGAGTTGATGATTCAGCCGAAATTCAAGCACTTGTGAAGGATGTGAAATGTCAAAAGTTGAGTTCAAAGTCTCAACTGAAGTGGAAGTGCTGAAAGAAGTTTTAAGGAGTTTTTTTTTTTCACTCCAAAAACTGCACTGAAAAACATAAAGTGAAAAAGTGACATGGTGAACTCTTTCAGCTCAAGTTTTGGTTGAAATGGAAATGCTGAAATAAGTTCCAGGTCAAGTGTGAACAATAGAAGAAAGTCAGCGTGCCAATTAGCAATAAGCGAAGTTAAGGAATAAGTTAAAGTAAAAAATATGATGATTTCATCCTCCAATTTAATCACGTTATGGTGCTTTTTTTATATGATAGAAGAAACATCATGAGTGAAATGAGCAGTAAATGTTATAGCTGAGCATTAGCTGAGCTTACAGGGTGGGGATTACCTCATCATTACTCTTCTTAATTGATTTTGGGCAAGCATCTATTGAATCTTATATTGCGTATTGGTACTGTGTAGTTTTAGTGTTTAAATTGAGCTGGTGTGCTTGAGCGGCAGTGTCTGGCAGAGGTGTGGTTGGACAATAAGGTGAGGACTTCATAAATCTGCACATTCTTAAGGCATAAAAAAAATTATTTGTATGAAAAAACTTGAAAAAATTTAATTTTGATGCTTTTTGATGAGTCTTTAGAAGTGTAGTCAATAACCTTCAAGGAATTGTAAGGATACAGTTACAGTTCACGTGCTGAAAGGACACGAAATGTCATTTGAAGCTGAGCTGGAAGCGTCAAAGTGGAAGTGCTAAAAGAAGTTCGTGCCACTATGAGCTCAAAAAATGTCAGTTAAGCAGTTGGAGTAAATTGTGTATGAATAATAGACGTATGTGGGAGTAGGAAAAGTGGATGTGTTGAAGACCTGTGAACTAGGGTTCAAAGTGGCACGCAAAGTGTTAACACTGAAAGAAGAAATGTCAAAACAGAGAGGCTGACTTTGGTAAAAATGTCACCAGGTATCAAATGTATAAAAACAACTGGTGACTTAATAGCATATAGTGAAGATGTTTCCAGGCCATATTGACAGGGAAGACAGTGTGGATGAAAACGCACGGGAGGATGCAGTCCATGAATTCAGACAGAAGCGCATCCATAAAATGAAAAAAAACACATGTATAAACCATCGAAAGAGTTTGAAACCCACCAGAACATCAACTTTAATGGCTCCTCCAGTGAAAACAGTTTTCTTGGAAACTATGCGTTTGAGGGAGGGGAAAAAAAACCATCCCTCTCCATGTGCTGTGACTTTGTTCACTAAATTATTTCCCCCTGCTGCCTAACTAGGACTCGCTGCGATAGATTTTTATACGTGAGACAAACAGAGGAAAACAGAGAGTTTTACATAAAGTTTACTGCAAATCTGTGTGCAAGAGGAACAGATTGACAGCGAGGCCGAGAGATTCCACCTGTTCGTGTGTGTCTGAGTGAAGAGTCCACCTGATGTGAGCTTCGTCCCCGAGGGATCAGGCTGACAGAAACCGCTAATTAGACTGCCTGGTTTCAAGACAGAAAGACAGAGACAGGAAGAGAAGAAAGAAGGGAAAGCAGACTAGGAGACAATATGCACATAAAGTGTTGGTGAGAAATGGTTCATATGGATCATTTCTGTGTGTGTGGTAGATAGAGGGAAGGAGAGTTGGTTTCTGTGTTCAAGATGAACTATCAACCTGCTGCATTAAAAAGACCAGGAGGATGATGAAAAAATGACAGAAGGTTTTCTAATTTTATCCCAAAGTAAGATGCAAGTTGTTTGAGAGAAGCAGTGCTATTGAATTGATAAAACTAACACAAAGAAAAATGCAACGAAAGCACAAGTACACTCCCGAAGTCGTCATCAGATTTAACGTTGCCGTCCCAATTTGATCTTTTTTTGGAAACACCTGTGCCAATATGAAGATCTAAAGAGACAAAAAACTAAAAGCACGGTCTTGTTATGTTTTAATCCTTGACTTCGGAACTTTTAACAGC
>NW_007578070.1:405154-435154 GCF_000690725.1 Stegastes partitus | reverse complement strand
TTGTGCTTGTCTACCAATTATTATGACTGTGAGGAATGACTTGCATTTGGACTGTTAATATTGTCATGTGCAGGATGAAACTAACTGTAGATTCCAATTCATCTGTGTTTGTGGCTTGTCCCTTCTATTTTATTTATATTTGGGTTCAAGGGTTTGTTTTATTTTTTTAAAAGATGAGTCATTCATACTTAATGCTTTGGCCTTAAGTCCTATAATAGGAGTCTGCTTGTCAGCCAGGAAGTCAGGAGTGGAGGCCATACAAAACTAGCATGTTGCCAGCTGCTTGATTTAAAATTTATGGAGAGAGACACAGAATAAAGGTACAGAAATGTGGACTGGAAAAGCCTCTGTTGTAGTGCTCCGTGTTAATGTGCGTGGCATTTTCCATTTGTTTCAACAGCAAATATACACATTAAGACAATCATCAAAAGAGGCATGTAGACAAAGTGTTTGGCAGCATGAATGAAAATGAGAAGGCGAATGCAAACCTACCGCATGGAGTGGATTGCCCTGATCGATCGGCACCTTGAAGTCAGCCTGGAGCTCATCAAAAGCTGTTATCTGACACAGAGAGAGAGAAAAGGAAGTGATGACTGTATAATCAGTGAGATAGAGGGACAGCAAGGAACAAAATTTCTCACTGTGAACGAGCATCATTATTGCCAACAGCCTGCAGTGAAGATTTATGTACCGAGCTTGGCTGCAGAGGACCATGTTATTAGATTGTCTTTATTTTCTGTTAAATAACAGGAACTCATCGTTACAACAGATGGTGGTATGCTATATTTTAATTAATGTCCAAATCCAATAAAATGACAAAAAAACAAGACAAAATAATGAATGTATCCTATTACCATGTACAGTGTGTTTATCCAGAATCTAATAGATATTATACTTCACTGGCATAGAGCCCCACTTCAGCCCAAAAACTATTAAATAACACTACGATAAACCATGCTGTTGACATTTAATAAAGTGGCCATAAACATGGCCACTGTCGTTTTTTCTGAGTCAATAAACAAACACTGTCCTGCTGCTATGAATACATTGTAGTGGACTGTGTGTTTGGCTGTAAATAGTCCCCAACAAAGGTTCTGTTTACCCCTGTTTGAGTAAAGCTTGTTAAAAGCCATGTGCCCAGCTATTTTAGGAATTACAAGTCTTCAACAGGACATGCACTGAACAGTCACAATGTTAAATCCATTGACAGGTTAAGTGAATAACACTGAATAACATTCATCTCGTTACAATACAATATTCTGCTGGGAAACTCTGGGTGCTGTCATTCATGTGGATGTTACTTTGACATGTACCATCAATTCAAACATTGTTGCAGATCAAACACACATCATCATGCCAGCAGCAGTTGCCACACCACAAAACCTGCTCAGGAACTGGACACAGGACAGTTCATGACCCAGAGACATCTGCATGACCTGCCTTAGCTCCACTCATGCGGAGCAAGCAGTAGTTAGGAGGAATGAGGCACTGCCAAGATGGTGACAAACAATCTCAGCATCTTTACGTTCTAATCTTGTGCTTGTCTATCCATTATTATGACTGCGAGGAATGACTTGCATTTGGACTGCTACGTGTTAATATTGTCATGTGCAGGATGAAACTAACTGTAGATTCCAATTCATCTGTGTTTGTGGCTTGTCCCTTAACATTCATCTCGTTACAATACAATATTCTGCAGAGAAACTCTGGGTGCTGTCATTCATGTGGACATGCACCATCAATTCAAACATTGTTGCAGATCAAACACACATCATCATGCCAGCAGCAGTTGCCACACCACAAAACCTGCTCAGGAACTGTTCAAATAACACGAGAAAGAGCCCCAGGCTTTCACAAGGCATCCAAACTCCCCAGATCTCAATTTAATCAAGTATCTATGGGCTGTGCCTGAACTCGCTTGACCCACGGAGGTCCCACTTTGCAACCCAAAGGACCCAATAGATCCACTGCCAACATCCCCATACCAGACAGTACAGGACACCTCCAGAGGAACAAAGGGAACCTACACAGTACAACTCAAGAGTTTTTAACGCTGAAGCTGATCAGTGTTTTTATTGCGATACAAATAACCACCACTTTGTGAAGCTGTATTTTAAGGCTTTAAGCGCAATGCTAGCATCAGAATGTTTGTTGTTGTCCCTACAGACCTTTCTTCCCTACAGAAATTTTGGCATTTCACAGTAGGGAAAGTAGAGTTGTAATTCTATTTTACTGAGATAATTCCAGGGTCCCTGTGCTGTGCATGCTGGCTCACTGTCATGGAACGCTTGATGAAACTGAACCATTCTTAATTACACTTGTTTCACTTGGGCTGCTAGGAGATTAGTTTTCTAGGTATTTTGCAGGTATTGGACATATTAAAACTTCAAGCTGGCGCTTCATGAAATCTTGAGGGATCATTCAAGCTACAACAATGCATTTTAACAAGAGGCATAACTGTCTGTAGCAAAGCATTTAATGACTGCCGAAGCTTTTTACTTAATCCTTAAATGCATACGTCCCAGCTTCAGTGACCAGAAACTATATTATACCTTGTAGAACTAATTAATTTAATTATACGAACTACTGAGCACCCTAGAATTAATCAAATTGTTTGTATAGCAATGTCATGAATGCCAAAAAAAGCCTTGTTTTCCTCTAAAAAGTGTATGTATCGAGAGAAACCAGACGTACGTAGGAGTGTATGTTTTGTTTATCGTGGCATATTGGAGATAGATGAGAGCAGGTATTGTTTTTTCATGTTTTGTCCCATGATGGAACTACTGTTTTACTGATACAAATCAATGCACCAACAGTAATCAAGATAAATGCTTTTTCACTTAATGGGTGCCACACAAACGTTTTACATTGATTGCACTGGCACACATCATTTAGGCGCAATGAATTGTTTCACCACACCTTTAACTGTGGCAATAATAAAAGTAACTGGTTCTGCACTGTGTTGTTAAAAAGACCATGATCTCTTAGACAAGATCTCCTTTTATTTTGATACCAAATAATAAAAGAAAACCACCAGCTTTCACTGCAAGGACTAGTCATGGGTTTATTATTTAATGGTCATCAGTGCATTCATAATTACTGGGGGTTTACTGACCCCTCCTCAAACCAAAAGTTACTTGATGCCCTACATGATTTTGCTTGGATATTAACAATGTTTATGCCAGTCATACCAAATGACTTAGGATGATACTGCCTGGCAGCAAAGAACAGCCGTAGTATTGCAAGTTAGTAAGCAAACACCATTACCAGAAAGTAATAGCAAAAATTAAGTGCATATAGGATACTAAGACATCCATGAATGATGCTTATTTCTAATAAGGGAAACCAACATAGACAGTGTTACTAGTATATTGTTGCCATGGTGATGGCAGCGCATATAGACGCAGCAGCCCCTTCAGGAGACAACAATCGTGAACGTTTTGAGTGTCTTGTCTATCCCATTCTGCAAAACCTGTGGCTGGGAGACTTTGCTAGGCATCAAGATAGTGGTGGCGCTGGAATTGCAGCGATCAGTTGTGATTTGGACATGCTACACCAACTCGGGGTCCGATCGGAGACTACGCCAGCAGTTACCCGAGAGAGAAGGAAGCAAAAACAAAGCAGGGGGAAGAGAGCTGGGATCCACGCTAGACTAAAGGCTAACCCCTCCAGACCAGTAGTACTGTCGCTCCTACTCTCCAATATCCACTCCCTCCACAACAAGCTGGATGAACTACTTTTGCTGGGAGAAGCCCGCAGAGAGTGGAGGGACTGCTGTGTGTTTGCTTTTACAGAAACATGGCTCCATGACAACATCTCAGACAGACATACAGCTGGAGGAGACGACATTATTCCGGGCGGACAGACAGACAGCTAGCTCTGGGCATCATGTGCAGCTTCACCATCATTGTGTCCCTGAAGATCTACCAGGACCTGAAGAGGTTTGCCATGTTCAATGTGATGGTTGTATGCATGGACGCCGCGGCCCCTTCAGGAGACAGCGAGAGTGAGCGTTCAGTGTCTTGTCTATCCCAGACGTGTATTCCGCAAAACTTACTAATTAAATGATCCTAAAGAAACGCTCTCTCATGTTGCCTGTGTACACGCTGAATATTGCATATCAAATTAAATCAAGCTTATTGTCATTTTGCTGTACATACCTACTGTGTACAATAAACTTGATTTGATTTGATGTGCAGTATTTAGCTTGTACACAAAATATTATCAAACTAAAACAGAACACCAACCTGCAGCTACTCACTGTGAGTCAGAGCACAGGGCTGCACATAACAGACGCTCACAGCTTTCAGAGCAGCAAAAGGGGGCAAAACTGTTCAAACTCTGTCAGGTTGCTCAGGGATTTTGAGTGAAGAGTCCTTTTCAAGTCCAGCCAAAAATTTTTAATTGCACTGAGTTCTGGGCTCTGACTCGTCCACCACAAAACATCCACCCTGTCATTAGAAAACCATTCTGTGTAGCTTTGGCTGTATGCTGCAAGTCACTGTCTTTCAGGAAAACAAATCTCCTCCCAAGATGCAGCTCTCTGGCAGATTTCATCAGGTTGTCCACCAAGATTTTCTGATACTTTGCTGCTTTCATTTTACCCTCCATCTTTACAAGCCTTCCAGGGCCTGTTGCCAAGAAGTATCCCCATGTCATGATGCTGCTGCCACCACCATGCATCCCAGTGGGAATGTTGTATGTGTAATGAAGTGCAGTCTTTCAAACATAACCTCTATTCTGATGGCCAAAAAGCTATTTTTTTTTCCTCATCAGACCAAAGGAGCTTCTTCCAGTTCAGAGCCTCCCACATGCCTTCTGGTGAACTCTAGTCAAGATTTTATACTATTTTTTTTCAACAGTGATTTTATCTTTGTCACACTCCCACACATCTTTGACTGGTGAAGAACAGTCAACAGTTGTCCCATCTCAGCCGCTGAAGCTTCTAACTCCTTCAGAGAAGTTATAGGTGTTATGGTGGCCTCCTTCACTACTATCCTTCATGCATAATCACTCAGATTTCAGACATTCTACCTAAGAAGACCTACATGTGACATATTCCGTCCATTTATTTATGACAGATTAACTGTCTGTAAGCGAGATTCAGTGACTTGGAAATCTTCCTGCATCCATCCCATGACTTGTGCTTTTCAATAATCCTTTCATGGAGTTGTTTGGAGTGGTCTTTTGTCTTCATTGTGTTGTTATAGCCAGTAGTACTGATTCACCAGTGACTGGGCCTTCCACAAACAGGTGTCTTTATACTTCGGTCACTTGGGGCACATTCACTGCACTCAGATGATCTCCAGTTTACTGTCTGTGTGACTTCTGGCAACAAACGCCTGCACTTATGTTAAATTAGGTAACTTCCAGAAGGTGAAAACTTTTTAGGAGTTAACACCACAAATGTCAACAAGAACAAAAGTCAGAAGATCATGGAGGTTTGTATAAATTGTGCAGGTTTATTAATTAGCTGTTGAGATATTTCACTAGATAAGTACAACTTTGACCTGTTAGTGACTATAAATAAAATGCCAAGGTCAGTATCCATTAGGTTGGGACCCAGCTGTTTGGATAAACTTTAATGGCTATGGATCCAGTCATTGTAGAGCCTTTTTTACTTGAAGTCACACATGCACTATAAACCTTATAGCGATGCTGCCCTGAGACATCAGGTTCATTATATCACAGTTTTACTTCAGCCACCTGCTGCAATGTCAGGCAATAACATTGTCCCTGGCATGGACATCACATGTAACCGCAGCTCTCCCTTCAGGGCCTGTTACTGGGAGGCATTAGATAGACACATCCACCGTTTTGGAATCAGCTCTTCAATCTTGTCATCATTACCACAATCTGCTCCAGTTAAAATGTTGAAACAGATCAGCCCACAAGGCACAACATTTGCATATAATAGACTTAGAAACGAGACCCTCTTGGATCTGTGTTGCTAGATCCTGCCATCCACCCACTGCTGCGTAGTGGGATAGTTCTTGGTGATTGCAACGTCAAGTAATGATGAACAGCAGAGAAGCGATGCAACAGTTCCAGTGGTGTTGCATATGCTGCAGCGGAAGCAATTGCACTACAAAGACAGATGTCATTGCTTGACTAGCTGGGCCTCAGGAGGAAATTGTGTGTGAGTATGAGAGAGCTCGAGAGATACTGTAGGAGAAGATATGCGTGTGTCACTCAGTGTATCTGTGCATGAGATACTCTTTGTGTCTCCAGTGTGTGCGCACCATGGGAGAATCGTACGATGTGAGTGCAGCATGAGGATATCACTCTCTCTGTGTGGAGAGTCAGTAAAATTGGATTACTGTTTGTGTGGTACAAAAATATTATCCATACATTGTGTGTTGTGTGACCAAGAAACAGAAGAAGCAGTGGCATATGTGTGTGTGCATGTGAATGTGTGTGTGTGTGGGGAATTAACATCAGAGGTTCGCACCAATCCCGGGTTATTTCCCTGGGCTCGCCCCCGCACTGACAGGCAGCTCTTTACATGTTATTTCCCCATGGATCCTAATAGTGATCCTGGCTCATTGCCTTGCTCTGTTACAGTGTGTTAGCTTCCCTCAGGCTGTTCCTCATGGGTGATGGGAACACACACACACACACACACACACACACACGCACACACACACACACACACACACACACACACACGCATACAGACAGCTTCATGGTTGCATAAACCCAAGCATACAGTGAACCACAGTGTGTATTCAGGCACAGGAATACACTCTTCCGCAGAGACACACACATGAAAGTGTGGCAGAAATACTTTGCCTATACATCCCTATGTGCACCACATGAGATGAAAATTATAGACCACATGTCGGATGTTAGACTTTTTTCATCAATAATAATAGCATTGAACTTAAAGTATAATTTTGCATATCATGTCTTGGTAGGGGTGGACATGGCAGCACAATAAGCAAAGTAGCCCAGGTGTCCTCCAGCTCATCTTGTGGGATCCTGAGGCATTTGTGGCCTACAAGACATGCTAGATGCCCTGGGATCTGCTGTTCTCTATGGGGAAATCCACGCAACTGGCTTGACTTGAAGGCTCTGCTCCAAGAGCAATCTGGGTGACTGGGAATGAGCCTAGCCATCCTGCAAAGGAGCTTGGTTTGGTTGCTTGTATCTATGCTATCATTCTTTCAGTCTTTACCCTTACACGATTATCAAAATGTAGTTTTAATTGACCTGTAAATCAGGAGTTTCACCAACAGGCCCCTCCTCAAACAACCACCACCTCATCACCCAAGAGGCGTTTGTGTACCCAACATTGTGACATGACAGGAAGAGACCAGAAGCAATTCAGAAGCCTCGATTGGCAACGTTAGAAGAAAGCTGCCTTTCAGGGATATTCTCTCCTGGAGCCAGTCCCGGGAGGAAAACTAGCTGCAAAGCAAAAAGGTCAAAGGCAATGAGCTGAAGCACAAACAACTCAAGGACCCTTATAGAGTGGCAACTTAGAAACAAAGCTACCCATTTCAGATGAGGTACGCCAAGGCTTCCTGAAGCAAGACCTTGGAGAGCAGCTCAGGTATATTCATGGGGTTCAGGCTGCAAAAAAAGTATTTGAATATGTTGTTCTTACCTTGTCCTACTAATAAGTAAAGAAAGAAAGTCTTTAGGTGTGTGTGTTCTTTGTATATTTTGACAATCAAACATCCAATCCACTTCAAACATGGTAAGTGTACGACTCAGGACCAAGAGATGAGTCGAATGCAAGATTTAAGAAGCAATGTCTGTCTTTAAAGATCAAATTTAATCACTGACAGCAGACACTGCACTTGTGATGAAGTAAAGACCGAAGGTGGGCACGTTGAAATGTTATGAAATCTGGATGAAACAATGATATAACCTGGAGGTTTGTTCGCAACCTGTCCAATCACTGGACTACTGGCGTTTCTTGCCCAGTCAAACTTCTTTTTAGCAGTGGTGCCACATTCCCAAATATCAGCAATTAGCTTGGCAAGTACAAAGTGTTAATTACCATTAGGGTGAAGCTACAAAGACCTGTTTCCTAATAAAGTGCGATGATCCTTTAAGGGAAAATACACCCTACAAAAGAATTTCATGACCTTGATCTTAGACTGCTAAGTCCGTCATTGTCAGAAGCACCACTTGCCCGTGAGCTGCAGACCGCAGGACCAAAACTCAAATCTGTGACACGCACAGAGGGCGCTTCCTGCTCAAGATTCTCTGGCAATGACTATGGGTTTGTGCAAATCCAGTTCTATTTTGATGTGGATATTCACTTTAACAGACGGCTTTGAAGTCAAGGTTGGCTGGCAAAAACAGCCAGCAAACTGGCACTCTCTGCTCCACTCTTGGCATGCTGAATTCTGCATAAACAGTGTGTTTCAATGCCGACTGTGTCTGCTACTGGGCTGACACCTTGCTGTGTTTGTGTCTGCATGGGAACGGGAGGGGAACAAAGATGTGGCTGTAGCCTAATTTGTCATGTTTCAGTACGCAGATGCAAATTTGGGGCTGGAGCTATGACCAACCACAGATATGGTTTTTCTTCATGCAGCCCTCAAGGCCTTCATACAGAGTTAACAAGACTGAAAACAACATCCGCAATCAGAGAAATCTCCCGTCTAATGTAAAATACTACGAGGCCCACTTAAATTATTCAAAGTCTTCCTTCAATTATTTACTGGAATCTTGAATCAACTCAATTTGGTTTAATTTTCTGCACAACCACTTCCCACCAACCTCTGACTTAAGTGAAGCCAGTGCCAAACATTACCTTTAACATCCTTGCTGCCAACATTGCCGTTTAATTAATGCAATATGCAAGTTTGTTTACCAGCATTAACGAACAAACATGACGCAAGGATTACAAAGCACGCTACCCAGCTAATCATGAGGTGTATCAAATGTTCATCCATCAGAGGAAGTGTGAAATGTAGTGCCTGTTTAGGTGTTGGGAACAGTATGGTGTGAGTAAGCCTGTGTTGGTTTGTTGCTTGTGATTAATACTTTTCAGTAACAGCAGGTTGCAGGTTTAGCAATGAAACGTTAGAAAAGCAGAGAGGCAATCAAAATGGCTGGCAGTGTCCAGCATGATTTGGATGCAGTACAAACAAATCCATATGCAAGGATTCACATACTGATGCTGTTTTTGAAAAGCATAGCTAAGTTTCCCTGATCTATTTTTACAACATTTGTGTTTTAAACAACGTCACTGATCATCACTGAATGTGTTGCTTTTCTATCTCTGCAGCTGAAGATTTGTTTTACCCCCTGCAGGACTTTGTGCGGAACATCAAACTATCCTCTTTTCTGCAGACTTCCCGGGGGTCACTGTCTGTCCATTGGCTGGGAGCTGGCTTGTGTTTTAATCGCTAACTTGTTCCTGTCAGTGTCAGTCTGTATCTGTGCTGAACACCTTGGCAGTGGGAGACAGCTGGAGGAGGCCGTTTCCCTGATGCCCTGCAGGCCCAGTTAACCCCTTCCTTCACTGTGACGAGATCAAATGAAACAAATCTCTTCCTCTGAAAATTTTTATATCAGCATTTTATGCCGCCAATGCTTTATGCATGAGTCACCCGTCAGGACTTTCTGCGAGGCATCAAAGGCAAACGATAAGCACATATGCCGGAGTGACGACACCTTCTGAGTGGTCCGAGAAATGATGCTGCAATGACATTATTGCAGGACAATGTTCGCATTTGTTCTGAAATCGATGGCAGTAGATACATTACCATGGAAACATTGATTCCAGCAGCACTTGCTTTCTTAACCTTACAGGCTGTTATCGACACAGCATTGTGAAGGCTCATCTTTGTTTCATGCCAACAAACCAGAGGTCACCACAAAGAGGAGGAAAGCACGATGAACTTAAGTGACAGAAAAGTGTATTACTTTTGCACTGTTCATACGGAGCTGGGATTTTCTTTAAAATGTGCGTTTATGAATCTTATCTAGTTCTGCCAATGTCTGCATGACTCTTATCAGAATGTGGCATCATCACTGTGATATTAAACACTTGCATTTGTTGATGTTGTCTAACAACAGGGATGACTTAAACCCCATCCACATGTACACAAAGGCCTGCTGAGAGCCCCATGAACACCAACCCTAGAAAAAGTACCCACTCCAGGGTAGACACTTCTGAGCGACCCTGAAAACCTGTAGTGTGGGTCTCAACACTGATTGATTAAAGTGGCATTGATGTCCTCGCTAAGTAGCACTCTTGTCCTCTCAAATGTTGTAATGTTCAATGTAAAATTCACCATGCAGGTACATAACATAGCAAACCCTCCATTGCTCTTTTTCCTACATGTTCATAGAATTATCCATGCAACCAGTAACTTCTATTTGCCATTGTTTTGGCGTATTCGGGGTTGGAGACACAGTTGCATTCTATTTTGCAATAGAACTAGAGATGCTAAAGTGCAGATTATAAGGCAGCTCCTGTAAAATGCACCACCTTGCGCTCACCCTGAGTCCCTGCAGTGAAGACTTGCCTATTGGTTTCAGTAGCTGAAGTGTAATAGTTCTGACATAGAGTCTTAGAAACATCCTGGATGTGCTCTCTGCTTTATTACAATTCACCATAGAAAACTTGGAAAAGTGCATTTGGGGTAAACTTTCAAAGGTCATATCACCATGTGGGATAAATGGTTGGTCAAATGGGTAAATGACTTGACAACAATAAAAAATATGGACAAATAATTTCCATTTATGAAGGCGTCTCAGCATCAAAACAACCGACCTGCTGACTCTTTGAATATTCCTTCCTGACTGGAGTAGGCACACTGTCGTTAAGGTGACAGTAATTCAAGTATGCAAGTGTTGATAACCTGTGGTGTTCCCATACATAACGAAAAGGTAACATTCCTCTCTCTTTTTTATGTCTTTCCTACAGTCCACACAATTGATTTGACCTTATTTCTCTCTGGTTGAGCAGCACTAAGCAACACCAGCAAGTAAATTATCACTCCATCTGTGCAATGTGACAAATCCTGTCGCACTCAAGTGTACAAGTGAAAGGAATGAGATGATTATGTGGCTGATCTGTACCAAGACAGGTGTGAGGCTTACATTTATTATCCAAAGAATAGCTGCGCTGATTAATTATTTATTAAACGTACAAAGAGATCTATACGTACTTATCATTTAAACACCAACCTGTCCATCATCTGTGCTGCTACTCCTCTCGTCATGCTGCCAGTACTGACTGTTATCCACTGCTGCATGCATGGAGCGACAGTGGATTTTCTGAGTTCTCTCCGCATGGAAGAAAAATCAATGCAAATCCAGTTGATTTTAAATCCACAAATCCTCACAGGCTTTACTGTGTCAATTGCAATCACTTGGCCCAGAGAAATGTTCACAAATTCAACATACCTACAAAGAAATAGCGATTTGTCAGATACTAGATGTTAGGCTGGTTAATAGGAACAGTCAGGAAACCTGTGGAAACCTGATCATTCCTAATCAACCCTGGTCTTAAGACATTTAAGATGTAAAAAAAATAAAAAATCTGTACTGTGAGTTTTGCCACCAGCATCTTGTAATATAATCACTGACATAACTAATGAGCAAGAATGAAAAACCTGTGAAAACTGCACACTTTTGAAACCAAACACTGCCAATTAAGGTTTAAATATGAAAAGCTGGAGAAGTGGCAGGTGGATGAAAGAAAGAAAGAAAGAAGCGACGGGGAAGGAAAAGGAGGGAAGACGAGGATCTCCCGTATAATCCTCCAGTGTATGCACTGTGCAGAGGAACAATGGAAACAGTGGAGTCAGAATGATGGATGAGGAGCCAGCAGGGGTTAATGAACACGTGGATCAATGCTGAGCCAACCCAGCTATACAGTGAACACCACCTCCATTAGCCTTCGGTGCCTGGTGCCAGAAAGCCGTGTTGACTGTTTGCTTCATTGAGATTACAATCAATTGTATCATCCTATGCATTTCTTCCTCCTGACGTCTTACTGGGGCACCTTGAGCATGAGCTGCTTCCTCGTTTGTCCAACTCACCGGAGCATTGTGGAAAGTCACAGTGGCTCGGCTAAATCCTACACCCACAGAACCTGTATTCAATTGTTATTTCTTGCTCTGTCGTGTATAGACTTGTCTTAACCTTTAAGAATATTTCTTGGGTTGGTTTTATAGTCTTATTATATGATGCTGTGCAATAATTAGGTATGCGTCTAGCCATTCTGTAATGCCATTCACCCTTTTCTCTACATTTTTCCAGTCCTCTTTTCAGTGTAGTATTTAATAGATATCATTTTCAAAGCCACAGACGTGCATTGGCCAGATAGAGGATATCAGTGGGTGTTATTTGTGTGGTTATAATAAGAGCAAGATTTAGACCATCACAAAGGTTTTAAAACCAGGTGAGCCAAAGAGAAAGACACAATAAACTGTAAGATGATTACCCAAACTGTGTCTTCTGTTCTAAAGTGAAGGACTACTGCAACATACAATGATGCTCTCTTTTAATTTTATCTCCCAAATTGTTTAAATAATCTGTGTAATTTGTTATCTTGTCTGAATGTCTGACTGACTTCCTGCCCTGTTGGACTTGTTGGCTTGATTGTCAGCCAACTTGGTTGATTTAGTTCATTTTAACCTGTCAAGTCCATTTGATTTCAAGTTGATCACAATTACAAATAAGGTAATTAGCAATTTGCACAGGACGCAATTTAGGCTGGATTTTATGCAGCATGTTTGACCCAGGGTTTAAACTGTTGTGTCAGTGGTTTTACAGGTTGATGCCATCCTTCATTTATAATCTGTAAAACAGTCAGTCTCATCCACTTGCCCTTTAGCTCCTTCTTTTTTTAGCCAGCACCTAGCTCGCAAACTATGACCATCCTACAAACCTCTGACTTGTTCCTTCTTTTGCAGTAACAGCTGTAAATAACCTGTAAATGAGTAACACCCTGTGTGTTGAGAGCTCGAAAACCAGGAAAATCGATTTTACCTTGATGCCATTTTCCAAAAGAGGAGCTCGAGGGCCTTGTAAACACTTTTCCATGTTTCGACTGCAAAACTGCCACTTTCAAGACAGTTTTAGGAAGTATAGGTAAGGTACTTCTGAATGGCCCCTTGCTTTGGAGTCCCAATGCTGATTGGTAAAACTCAACTCAAAAAGTACTATTTGTCCTATTTGCCAAACAGCAGTCCTCTCCCCTCTATGGCATCTTCATTGTAAAATTTGTCAGGTTGACACAAAAAAAACTCTCCATTGTTCTATTTCCTACATCCTGGTAGACGTATGGTCAGTGACTACTATTTGTCGTTGTTTTGCACACTTGTACTTGACGTTGATGCTGGATTCGACACCGCAATGGAATCAGAAAGGCTGGGAGGGCCAATTAGTGGGTCATTGCTGTGATTGCCAAACTATTAAAAATACGACTGCAGTTTCAATAAGACAGAATTATCTTTAAAAACTGAGGGAAAAGTCTATAGTTATTCAGTGCCACTGCTGATTCAACTTCATTCACAGCAATGCATTGGAAAATTATTATTGGAAAATACTGTACAATTAATGGTAACTAATTGAAAGCTAGCTACCATAATGCAGTGCTCAAAGGGACACCACGTTTAAATAACCGCATTATTGTCTGAATCTAACACACTACACAATTCTCTACATTAAATTCCCTTTATAGTGTTTGATAAATATTGAATGAGTTCCGTAACTGTACCAACAGTCGTAACAAGAACATTAGGTGCAAAGCTGACTGTACGTTATTTCATTGCTATTAAGACATAAATAATCCAGATGAAGACAGTGTGATGTTTAAGTGCCTTCTCCACGACAAAACACTTCCCTTGCAGTGGCTGAACTGGTCGGCGCTGTCGCAACTTCGTCACTTTTCTCTTGATCTCTGCGTCTATTTCTGCATCTGTATTTAATGCTTCCGCACTTGTCTTCTAGACACGCTTGATCTATCTCAGGACTTTTCCGTCACTCTCTCAGGAAACTTGAACCCTTCCCACACAGAACTTTCATTTTACTATCTATCATCCGTGTCTTCCTTTGATCTGCATCGCTGCCGTTGCATCTGCTATTTTCCTTCCTTTTCATGTCTCATCATCATCGTGTATTCTGCTCCAGTAACCTTTCCGGCAGTCCAATCAGCCCTAGTTCTAGTCCTGGGCGAATTTTGTAGTTTCGTTGGCCTCACTGCTGCAGTTCCAGTCATTTTGCTCTCTTTCAGCCGACTCTGCCTCATCCCCCGTTTCATCTATCTTCCTGTGACTTTGCCTGTCCATTTCCTCTGGGGTTTGTCCGGTCTATCCCTAGTAGACCCGTCCATTAGATGTCTGAGGCGTTTCAGATCATGGGAACAAGCTTAGGCCTCGGGCAAAAACACGCCTGGCTAAATATTGCTTTCACTTTCAATCTATCTTCCACATTTTCACATCTGTGTCTGAAGCTAAATCATCCCTCTGCCACTTGAAAATCTAATCCTCCACATTTCATCAAAGGAAAGTACTCTTTCTTCTCTCCTCTCAATGCCTTTCCTTTCTCCACTGTCCTTCTGCACATAGCAACCCCTACCAAAAAAAAGAAGAAAAAAAAAACCCAGCTTCTTTTGGCTCCATCATCAGAACACCATAGAGACAGTTACAGACGAGGGTGCCTTGTGGTTCTTCAGTGTGAATGATTTTTCACGCGACACCTCTGTTAAACCTGCGAATGCCCTGTACTTGTCAAAATCTCAGTATGAGGCGAAGTCACGCTCGATGAGGAAGCAACAGCAAGCGCACAATGCTAGCGGATCTGCTGCGCTCCAAATCCATCCCCAAGTGTGCGTAAAATCCTGATGTGCAGTGTCACCTCGGTGTTATTTAAACCAGCGTTGGCTTTGTGTGAGGTAATTTACTTGAAGTGAATAAATGGATGGCGGGTGGAAGGGAGAAGGTGAAGAGAGAAGAGTTTTAGAAGTAGGAGCATGCCTCCATTGTTGCCAGGGCCATATTAACCTAGAAGAGGGCTCTTGGGCCACAATGAGTCCACCCTAATTCATCAAACTCTATCTAACAGTGCAGACTTATAACTACAAAGGATAGCTGCCTTATATTTTGCTCAAAATCCAACCTATTGGTTAGCTTGTGGCTTAACTGACGTAGGAACAGGCACTGTATGCAAGCACAATATAAACTAAAATAGTCACAGTATGACTACATTTAAAACAGTATTGAATTGCTTTTTGGGAAATAAATACCTGATTAAAGTGAATTAGCATTGTAGCATTTTGCAGTGAGGCACCCTTCAAAGACTTTGTAGGTAGTCACGGGGCTGGGTAGCATGACAGGACATTGATAAAATATTTAATTTCAGTCAATATTGATAATTATTGTGATTATAGTTTGCCATTTTTATTTGAAAAAAAAACATTAAAAAAAAGTTTTATTCGGATTTACCTACCTTACTTGAAATTTAACTGTTATCATCTTTTTCACCACTAACTGTAACACAGCAACCGAAAACACACCAAAACAATAAACAGTAAATTACACACAATATAAAGTTGTTGCCAAATCAATGTTGTTTCATTAACCCAACCCCTTAAAATAATACTTGCAGTTTAGCTTACTAATTAATCAGACAATTAGATTTTTGGTAATTTTTTTTGGTAATAAGTCCTTTGCATTATTTTTAGAGCATTTCAGTTGTGACATTGTTAAAACAAACTTGTTCTTACTTTTGGTTTTATCTGATCCAACGCAATGAATTTACTATCAATTTGCACTAGCATAGCTTAGTAACTAATGACGCAAAGGTCCAACTTATAAACCTATAATAAAAGGTCCCTTTTTGCAAAGTGAAATTCATGAAATTACCACAAAGCGTAAACCTTCAGTGGCTTCCTGGTGGTCTGGGTCACAGCTTTTGCCTCACCATACTTTCCATGTGCTAAAAACCCAAACTGCCACAGTATAATAGAAACCCCAAGTGGGAGAGTAAATGATGTCAGTTTGACATCTGCCCTCTGCAGGAGAACTTCTACATCATATCTGCACAATGGGGCATTCCCATCTATCAGCGGTGCACCGAGGGAGCGTCTGGCTCGCTCCCAGCTATAATGACACTCAGAGTACATTAGGGGCTGTGGTTACATGGGAGGAGAATCACTCAAGCAGAGTGGGATCGTCGAAGCGCTCAGCCGTAGAACTCCAGGGAGGTCACAGTTCACCTTGTATGTTAATTAAAATGGCTTCGTAATCGCCTACGTGAGTGCTCCCCTGGGTGGCTGTGGTGGTGTATTTTATGTGAGGAACAGACTGATTCTGCGTGTGGTTCAAGTGTCGTTATGTCGTGCAGCGAGAATACTGCGTCTTCTAAATATTGCTGTATGTTTATTATTCCTAATGGACAAATACATCTTGTTGAGCTGCCAAAAGAGCTGCGGCTGTCAGACAATTGACCTTATTCTCCAAACAACATGCAGAAATGATGGAATATCTGAAAATAATGAAACTTTTACTCAATGAACAGGAAAGTGTGCTGTCCTGTGGGAGCATCACAGCATGCCAAGTATCTCTGAGTATAATATAGGAGAGTGTGGAGAAAAACAAACTGTGGGATTCAGCTTGAAAAATTAGGACTGATCAGAAAACATTTACAGTAAAGCAACGCCAGAAACAACTAAAATTCCTGGTGAGCTTTAGTGTATAGCTGGCATGTGCATTGTCTGTGTGAGCCACACAATAAGCCCAGTAATTGAATTTGTGAGTAACACTTAGCATTCAGTCTAAGCATAGTCTTGCTTAAAAAATAATTAGTCTGTGATAAAATCTGAAAAAAAAAAATTGTCATTAAAAACGGTGAAGCGGTGGAAGAAATTACAAACATGAGGTGCTTAAGTAAAAGTAAGCATTCCACCCTGTAGAGTCACTAAGGACAAGAAAAAGCCTTACATCAACATTTTCCATCCATCCATTATCTATACACCACTTAATCCTCACCAGGGTTTGTTGGGGGCTGGAGCCTATCCGAGCCCACCTAGGGTGAAGGCAGGGGACACCCTGGACTGGTCACCAGTCTATTGCAGGGCTACACTCAGAGACAAGCAACATCTACAAACAATTTGGAATCACCAATTAACCTCAACATGTTTTTGGACTGAGGGAGGAAGCTGGAGAACCCGGAGAGAACCCATGCTGCACGAGGAGAACATGCAACCTTCACAAACCGGGATGCGAACCAGGGATCTTCTAGCTGTGAGGCGACGGTCCTAACCCTCGAGTCATTTAGCATTTTACTTTAGAAAAAGTTTTCGACGAAAAATACAGAGAATATCAAGAGTATTTGCGGACACATGAGTGGTACACGCTTATGAATTATTGTTACTGAATCATTCATGTGTGTGTCGCATTTCAGTGTTCTAATAAAGCAGAGCCGTTCTGTCTGCGGAATGCGTTTCTGTTTGACTTCCATAGTTTATTTATGACTTAACATGGAAATTTCTGTCCATGTGTGATGATAATTTATTTAAGTACAGCATACATGTATTTTTATTCCTTCAGAGCTGCCTACTGTTATGGTCGTTTTCTACTACTAGAACAATCTCGCTGTGCAAATATATAGCCAAAAAATCAGAAATAAAACACTTGATGTGAACATGTTTTGACTTTAGTAAATGGACTGGACTCACAGTAAATGAGCATCGTGACAGCTGTGGTGGAGCTCAGGACTCAACCTGAGGACAGCCGCTGTGTGACAAATTATTTCGCTGCAGCTGATAAACTGAGACTCTGTGTGACAGCTCACCTGTCATCTCCTGATCAAGGTCAACGTTAAGTCAAAACCTGATTCTATTCATTACTGGTTAGTCTCATTAATCTGACCTGTTAAAGACTCTTTTGGAAATGTGTACCTTTACAAACATTTTAGTTTTAATGGATTGTTTCGGTCTCTGTGTTTGCATTTATTAGCTGAAGGTACACAAATGGCCTGATGTTCAGACTTTGTTCTGTGTGCAAGGAAATCCTGTTTAGTTTTTTTCAAAAAGAAGGGGCTTGCTGTTTAAGATGAGCATTTCCTGTTGAAAAGTAGTGATGTGTGATACCACAGATTTTCCTTCCTATCCAATACCATGTTAAACCCAGACTGACATTCCCGATATTTGCTGTGTACAAAAGCTTAATGTGATCAAAAAAAAGGAAATAAAAAGTAGTTCATGCCCATTTCATTTCCCAGGCGTCCTACAAACAATACAAATACACGGGGCAAACCGAGCTACACGTCACTGTCAACTAAATCTTTTTTATTTAGCATGTATACAACTTGTGTCTAATGTATGCAGATACTATGAAGAAAGAAGAATCGACAGGCTACAGAGGCTTGATGCTTCATGTAGGATGCCACATTATTCAAACTGAAATAAAAAATAAAACCGTCAGTGAAAAACACAATGAAACACATAAATGCCATAATGTATATATTAATGAGTCAGTGATCTGTCAGCAGTAAATCTGAACCAATGGGACTGGCTCAGTGAACACCAGCTGCTCACAGGCCAACGTTTAGTGAGGTTTCCTACGTACATAGTCAATCATTTAAAATGGCTTTGTAAGTGTGATTTAAATATACAGAGTGTTTGCAGTAAATCAGACACTTCAGCCTGCAGGCCTTGAAAACAATAATACAGATTATATTTTATTGATGTGATCCCAGAGACACAAATCTCAATCCAAGCGTAAGTCAAAAGCTGCAGCCCTGATCATAGCACAGTTATTTATTATGTCATTTATTCATGACTATATTTATTTATTTCTCTGGCACATTTATTTATATCAGTTTTTGGGGGAAAAAAAAAAAATGTGGGGAACTCCCTTCGTTTAAACATCAACACGCAAACTGAAGCCTCGATGGACGCAAATCTCTTTCCCACGGTCAGTGACAAACGTTGCCATGGCGACACAGTTTCTCCCTCTGTACCTGGATATTTGCTGCCACTGCCAAAGGACTCAGTGATAGAAGTCCGTCTCACAGTAGCAGCACCTTTCTTCTCCTCTTCAGACCAGCTTCAGCGTTTATGCAGTCCAATATGACGATGAGAGGCAGGACAAGTAGCTCCTATCAACCATGCACGAGCCCCATTATATATTATTTACTTTCTTCCGTAGCCCTTGTTGATGCTAAAATACACGTTTACACCAGATTACTGAGCTTTTTGACATAAGGATTGATTTGTATGACAGAAACGCTGTGATCAGAAGTATAGACATTTCAGTACTGATCCATATTGTTGGAAAGTCAATTTAAGAACAACAAAGAAGGAGGCGCAATATCACCGTAAACATCCATCCATCCATCCATCATCTATACACGGCTTAATCCTCACTAGGGTCGTGGGGGGCTGGAGCCTATCCCAGCTGACTCAGGGTGAAGGCAGGTTCACCCTGGACGTGGTCTATCACAGGGCTACAAAACGGATGCAAAATGATGACGCAAAGAGACTCAGAATGACCGCAAAGGGACTAGAAACCTAGAAACAAAGAGACACAAAGCAACTACAGAGAGGCTAGGAAACACAACAGAGACTGGAGATGACTACCAAGAGATGCAAAACAAATACAAAGACACCAGAAATGACTACAAATAGAGTCCAAGCAACTACAAAGAGACATTAAATGACTAAAAAGAGATGCAAAGTGACCAAAAGAGAGTAGAAGCTACACACATGTGAAAAAACCACAAAAGGAAAAAAAAAATCACTACAAAGACCCTCAGAACAACTACAGAGACTAGAAACTACAACAAAGAAACAAGAAATGATCACAGACTCCAAACAACTTTACAGACCAACACCAAAAGACACAAACAACTACAAAGAGACTAGAATTGACTAGTGACCAAAAGAAAGTAGAAACCCCCATAAACAGACAAACACAAGTACAAAGAGACAAGAGAGAATAAAAAAGAAACCAGAAATGATTACAAAGGTACTTAAAACAGCTACATACACATCACAAATGACTACAGCTACACCAAAACAAACACAAAGAGGCCAGAAAGACAGCAAAGACACAAATACTAACTGCAAGAGACTGGAAACGACCACAAATATACTTAAAACCACTACAAAGAGATGACACATGACTTAAAGTGAACAAAACAAAGTAGAAACCACCACAAAAAGACTAAAAACAAGTACACAGAGAGTAGAAACTACTACAAAGAGATCTGGAATGACAACAGAAGTGTTCAAAACAACTACAACGAGACCAGAAATTACTGTAATGAGACTCAAAACAACTACAAAGATACTCAAAATTACTACAAACAGATGCACAAAAAGGCCAAACAACTTCAAAGGGATGCAACCTTATGGAAGGGCATTGCATTCACTGGGTTAAAAAAAAAATAAATTAGACACCCTATCGCGTAATTACGAGAAAAGATCTCGCAATTATCAGATCAGGATCTCGTAATTATAAGATGAGGAAAGGTGCCGCATTGACCACTGCTTCACTCAGAAAACTGTCTTATGAAGATACCGTATATCACATATATGCATTTACTGTATATCACATATATGTAATACTCAACCTGCTGCCTGAGGTTTTACACACAGGAAATAACCTGTTCAAGGTACAAAAATATACGACAAGGCAGCGAAACACCAGATTTTATTCCCCCTGCTCAGCATCCAACACCTGTGTCCGTTTGTTTTCTACATGTTTAGTCCCAAACACTGGAGTTAGTTTGAGGATTTTACAAAATAAAGAGGGTAACAGGTACATCTACAGTGTGTTCATGGTAGATTGACTCCTGTGAAATAAATTTAGAAAAAACTAAACATTTTAGACAATGACTGCAGTTCATATACTTACTGTAAATCTATAATAATAATATAGATAATATAATACAATAATAATATAATTACTGTAAATGCACGTATATTTGCATTTACCTCTTCGTGGGTGTGCAGTTTTCTGAGTGAAGTAATTACGAGATCTTTTCTCGTAAATATGAGATCTTTTCTCGTAATTATAAGTTAGGGTGTCTAGTGTTTTTTTAACCCAGTAAATGCAATGCGCTTCCGTAGCAACCAAACTAAAGAGACATAAGATGAATGCAAGGACTCAGAAAACAGACTGGAAATGACTCCAATCAGACTCGAAATAACCACAAAAAGACGTAAAATGCATCATTTTCTGTCCCATTTAATCTGTGTCTGACATAAATATTAGTTTTGTATGTAAAACCCTAAACTGACAGCTGATAAAAGTTTTGCAGTGAAAGCAAAGTAAAATTCCAACACTTGACTAAAACAAAAAAGGGCCTCCAATCTGTCTTGAGGTACAGTTTAGTTCCCTCAAACCACTGATTAGTACCAAACCCATCAGCTAACGTATCAGAAAGCTGCTGCCTTTGTCTCCCAGATTGATTTTAATGGGATTTTAAGGGGACGGATTCTGATTCCTCCCTCATTAGGTGACCTGTTCTTTCTCGACACCTCAGCCCACGGCGGGTCCAGGGATGGCCAGAGAGCAAGGTGATTAATAATAATAGATATTCCAAAGATAGCCAACATCCTTCTCCACTTTCCTCCTCCACATCACAGGGTGGCTTCATGTGAGCGTAAATGAGGAGGGGGGGGTGGAGGAGGAATCAGATGGGATCATCCAGAGCCGGACTTATATTTATCTGCACCTGCAAATGAGCGGAGCAGCAGATACAGCTAATGAACTCGGCAGTGGATGGTTTGATTGATTACGGCCAATTACTGACAGAAGTCCGTCCGTGTGCGTCCATTTGTCATCGTGTGACTTCCAGAACTCGAGCGCTGGTGTTAGCCGCTGACAGAACTGGTAATGTGTTTCACTCAGAGAGCTTCATTACTCACTGCGTTTCCGTTGTCGTCTCTCTGTGGCCCGTTTCATAGCCTCTGTCTTTTCATGTTCATTTACACTGGCCAGCTTTATTTATAGCTTGATTTCACCCTGGGTAGTTTGACTCAGCACGCTTGCTCTTTTTAGCGATGCACTGCCGCTCAGAGCGTTCAAAACTAACCTTTCGGCCAGGCGACCACTGTGGCGGCAGGATTTAGTGTTTTTGTTTAGTCGCTGCCCTTTGAAATCAGATGAGTGCTTGAAATTAAGACTGATGGGGAGGTGGCGACCTGCCGAAGCCACTAATAGAAGTGAAAAAAGAGTTACAGCCAAATATTTCCCAGCATTTTTGGCAGGTGGCCGGTGTTAACGTGCAGCCTTGGCTCCTGCAGCTCCACGAGCTCCACAGCCTCCCCCTAATTATGTTTCCTCGCAGTATGGAGCCCCCAGCTTATTATGCTGCATGTCTGTATGTCACCGTGAACGGGGGAAATCAGTGCAAGACGCATCTCCACTGTTTCTGCCGTCTTAAGCAGAATGCAAAAATAAAGCCCGGTGTGATGTGGATTATTGCTGAAGCTACAGAATAATGTGTTCCATTGTGATCCTTCCTCCACAAACACAACTGAAGGATGTGGTGGTGGCTTGTGTTCTTCTATCATATATTATGAATCAGGACAGAGAGAAAGGGTTTTTTCTTTTGCATCCCTGAAGCACCATGAGGGTAATATTCAGTCGATTTTGCATAAGCACTTAGTTTAAACTGTACTGTCACGGGTGTCTGCACTCTCACTGCCCTGGACTCTTTATTTCTCCTCTGTGAGCAGACACATGGGCCGCTGTCTGACAGACAAGCAGACCAGCTATTAGTTGTAATTGCCAGAGGATCAGTCATCTCAAGTGCATCAGGTCTCGAGCTGTTTCCATGCAAAAAGACAGACCCAGGGCGAAAGGCTGGAAGCCCTGACCCAAATCTGTCTTTACATAAGTCGCTGCATGATGGAGATGTTGCTCAGGGAGCAAATAATTAGATTATTCAAATATCATAATGCAGTCAGTCATATTGGCACTGGTGTGTAACTGAGCTGAGGCTTGATTAAAGGCAGAGGGAGCAGAGCGGGGAGATGAGAGGGGGGAGATAACACACTACAAGATTTCCTAATTGATCTTGAAGGAAGGCTGTTTAATTGATCTGGAGGATGCTGCACGGGGTTGCAGGCATTTCTGCACAAAAAATTAGGTCAGGAGGAATGCACAAAGTGGTAAATGTGGGGAAAAACGTGCCAAAGTGTGGGAGATGTAGAATGCATGTGTGGATGATGGAGCAGGAGCTACAGATACAGGTGTGCACCTGTCGTGTTCTGGAAGATTTATGCCAGAAACATGATCCTGCTGCGTAAAAGCTACAAATATTTACATTTGAAGGGACTGAATGATCGGGTTAGCACCGTTACGCACACCTGCGCGTCCAATATGCACACACATTCCGGATGAACAGACAATCCGCTTGTTATCTAAAAGGAGAAACGACGTGGCAGATTAAAAAAAATAAAAAAATACACCAAAACCTGAGCTACTTACGTGCCATATTGCGAAGAAGATCAGGGACACACAGAGGACCAGAGACAGCATGTAGCAGAAGGCAGCAAAAGTGAACATAATTGAAGGGGGAAACGGTGGATAATTTCCCAAGGAAGCACGATCCCGCTGACAAACATCTAAAAACAACAAAATAAAAAGGAGGGGGAGAAAAAAAAAAAAAAAACAAGAGGGACGAGGAAGAAAGTTCTCACGGTGCCATGGAAAGCCGAGGCACCATGACTTGGCCCCCCTCGCAGTGTTTGCAACAATTTGTTGCAGGAAAAAAAACCACCTCCTCTCCAGATGGTCAGCCAGCAGCGGTGATGGGACTCTGAGGTCAGAGCTGCTCTCAAATCATCGCATGATCGGCGATCAGTGTCCGCAGTCTTGGCGAGGTGATCATGTAATCATAGAGACACGGCGGAGATGAGTGAGGACTGATACGAGGAGCTTATGCGCAAACCCATCCAGGAGAGGTGCATCAGTAGGTAATCCATCCAGCGGAGCCCCTGCTGCAGCCTGTGTGCTGAGCTCTGCTGCTGTTTTGGAGACGAGCTGCTCGCTACTTATGCACCAGGCGTTAATAAATGCTGTTTTCTGCCGCTGACAAACCTATCAGCGGCGGCGGAGAGCGGAGCGCGCAGGGAGAGGTGTGAACAGGTGGATTTAAAAGAGCAGCCCGGTGCAGCGTGCGTAAGCGTGCGTGTTTCCACATTTGCAGTTTTTCAGTCAGGTGTACTTTGGATCATGTTGATACGAGGTGATTGTGAACACTCTGAATTTGCTCCTGGCTCTGGAGAAAGTCATTTGCTGCTATTTCAAAAGCACAATTGTGTGTCTTTTTGTTGTTGTTGTTGTTGTTGTTTTCTTGATCTAGAAGCAAATCAGTGCCATAATTTGCTGTTTACCTGCACAAAATGACTGGATTAACCTTGTAATCCACAGACTTGAGAAAACAAAACACACACACACACACACAGATTTACTGCATCATAAAATGCCAAAAAAAAAAAAAACATGGAAAAATATGAAGTGCCACACAAAGTGGTGCTCCAAAATCAAATCATCCTCCACAGAGTGATCATTTAGATTTGCCCAGAACTAAGTCAAAAATTCTCTTTCATTGATGTCTTCAAAGAAGCTCCAACTGAGCCACAGGCTACAAGACATTTAAACTGTGAGACTGGCGCCACCGTCTGGCGTTCTTACAGGTTGCAGGTGAAATAATAGAATAAACATCACTCATTGCTGTGTCTGTGTGCTCTGCAACACAAACCACAGCTCACATTTTGCTAATAATGAGTGTGGCCTTCAGTGTGGCCTTTTTACGCACAACATCTGCAGCTATTTTTACAGTGCAAACAACAAACTTAAATTATCTTGCAAATTTTGCACATTGTATTCACATATACAACAGAATTTATAAAAAAAAAAAAAAAAAAAACTTTTCTTTTTAAAGCAAGTGGAACTTTCTCAAAATGATTAGAAGACTATGGAGCTTCCTTATGGTCAAGTGCTGCTGCAATAAGGCTGAAATGAAATGAAGTAAGTAAATAAACAAATAAACAAATAAATGCCGGCTATTTGTAGGCTGAAAGGGTAAAAATGTGAAATGAACTAAATGGCAGCACATCAGGAGGAGGTCACAATTTGATTCCTAAAGCGAAAGCTTGATATGACCGTATGTGTTGTCACATGTTTTTGTTGTTCGGTGTCTTTTTCAGTTATTTATTTATCCATCTTTTGTCCGTTTTATTTGTTTTTGTTTTTGTTTTATCACCTCACTTAAAAAAAAGTCATATTTTGCTTTTGTGAATTTTGACTCACTCTGCTTCTGGTGTCATTACATTTATTTATGATTTTGTATCAGTTCCTCAGTCTCTGTTTTAATGAGTCTTTTATTTATAACATGTCGTTTATGGGGTTTGTGGGGTATAGTTTTTATTTTGTTTTTTCTTATTGTCTTTTTATTCCTTCTGTTCTGTAAAGCACTTTGTCCTTCAGAGTCTATCATGCATGAAAGGTGTTGTACATATAAAGTCTGATTGATTGATTAATGATTTTTGTCACATTTGTACAGACGGGAGCTTCCAAAGGTTCAAAATCAATGAAAAGATCTTCAAGTAGACATCATTAAAATAACAGTGGGCATAGCCTACCATAATCATAACCACGCCTATACGTCACTTCAGTGAGACTTATTTTGAAAGCGGTGCATGACCGGTTTCTTCCTTCTGTATCTGCGCTGCCTTGATGCTTCTAGCTTGTCGCCTAGCAACAGCTTTTGACAGCTAATTGGGATGTGACTGCTGCTGTTGACCAAAAACTGCTGCGTTATGGGCTATTTTCAACTCAAAGGCCAACAGTTACTGTGGGATAAGACAATAGACAATAAAACCGCTGACTAACAGAGAGAACCTGTAACTTTTGGGGGTAGAATACACGAGAAACAGGGAAACTTGTGTCAACTGTGTTCACAAATGAGTGACTTCCCTCATGAGAGGTGATGTTTTTAAGATGTTACTGAACTTAATGACTAAAGTAATGGCAGGATAACGTGGCAGCTGTTTATGTGCTCCTCAGACAATAAACAGTCCCTGTGCACTCCTTTAGTACTGACAACAGAGAGCTGGCTCACATGTGTGTTATTGAGGCCATCCATCAGCTTGCCAGGACAAAAAAAAAAAAACACTGAACACTTTATCGTATCCACTTTGTGCCAAGAAAAAGGTGTAGTTAGGAGCTTAAAGCACTGGAGGTTTATCCCTGCACACAACTCTTTAGAATTTAACCTGATAATTACACCATTTTACAAATTATTTCAGGGTAAAATGAATATAAAGTGCTTTAGGCAAAGTTTCTTTCTATGCTGTGCCCATGTCTCACATTAACATCACAGTGAGAGCACAATAGCCACACAAGTGGTTCGAAAGCTTTGTCTTTTGGAATCATTTATGATGATTTATACATCCATCCATCCATCCATCCATCCATCCATTAACTATACACCACTTAATCCTCACGCAGGGGGCTGGAGTCTATCCCAGCTGACTTGGGGCGAAGGCAGGGGACACCCTGGACAGGTCGCCACTCTATCACAGGGCTACACTTTGAGACAGAGACAAGACAGACAATCAAGCAACCAAGCACATCCACATTCACACCTACGGACAATTTAGAATCACCAATTAACCTCAACATCTTTTTGGACTGTAGGAGGAAACCGGAGAACCCGTAGAGAACCCACGCTGCATGGGGAGAACATACAAACTCCTCGCAGAAAGATCCCGGTGCCCCCATCAGGACGCAAACCGGCAACCTTCTTGCTGCGAGGCAACAGTGCTACCAACTGTGCCACCTTGCAGCCCATGATTTATACAACCACAACCATATGTAAAGGTGTGCTTTGTGGGGAAAAAAAATTAAAAAATGTTTGAAAATCACTAAGCTAGACCAAAGCTGCCAGTTTTAGCTGCCGGCTGGAGTCAGATTGGTATAGTCAGTGTTTCTCAGAGAATAATAACACACAAAAATGTATTTAGAAATCCACTATGCACAACCGAAATATCAGTCAACATGTCATGTTACCGCTCCATCCTCACCCCACACCATCCACAACCGTAATTAAAAAAAATACAAACTGGAAAATGGTACAAAAGGAAAAAAAAAAAACATTGAAACAAATAAAGGAATAAAATATAATAAATAACTAACTAAAAAAATAAAAAAAAGTGGTAAAATAAAACTTTTGCCACACCTTAGTCCACATGGACACTTGCAACAGATGGATTACTTCCAGACTTGTTACACATTTCAGCAACACTCTAGTTCAGCCCCAAGAATCCATCAAGATGCCAAATCCAGTTTGTGGTTTTTGTTGTCTGAGACGAACAGCTGCCTTCTAAAATGTATCAGCTGATCCAATCAGAGTGGCTCTAACTTCCTCTGGCTGCAAAAAACTGCATTAGATCTCTAATCCTGTGAGTACGTATGAGCAGTGTTTCATCTTTCCTCTTAATAAGAATTAATCATCTAGCAATCAGAGATGCAAAGGCAACAGTGTTTAGTTTTTATTTTGGAAGGTTAGCTTCTTTTGCGACCACTCCAAACTCAAATACCTTTGAGAGGGTTTTGAATACATCTCCTCCAGTACTCACAACGTCAGGAGCAGGTCCAAAAAGTGCAGATAAGAGTCCCTATTTGATTTCTGCATCACATGGGGTTCACATCGAGATAAATCTTGACCAATTTTTCTTTGGTATATTAACGGCAATGGACAACTTTTCACTGTAGGAGTTCATGTCATGCAGATGAGGAATGGAGTCTATTCAGAATTGAAGCCAGATTCAAATTTAAATGCTCTTTCCATAAGTATTAAATACAGATAATGGGAGCAGGCAAGATGAGATGTTTGTTCAAATACTGGAGCAACCACCTCCTGTTCAATGATGATTTATAGCCAGAATATTGTCTAACATGGTGGTTAATGGAACTAGACCCATAAAGTTTGAGCATTAGAAGATTCTTGCTTGCAAATATTTAAAATAAATAAATAAATAAATTTAAAAAAAAGGTTCTTAGTCAGATTATATTTCTGTTTCAAGCGAGCAAATGAGCATCATCGACATATAAATCTCCAAAAGACGTTGACGCAGGAGTCCATGTTGTAAATATATTGATAAGAAATGGAACCTTTTCACAACTGAATCAGCATCTTAATGGGTATTTATGCTTGTTTGAATTTTTAATCGGAAGTTTATATAAGAGTGATTTGGGTGAATGACCCTTTAAATGGTTGAGGAAAAGAGATGCAAGACCTCAAAAAGGTAATAATCGTAATGAGTCTGCTGATTGTGTTGCTGACAAAATAACACTGAAAACTTTGTCCATGTTTGGTCTGATGGAACTTATCCAACAGGAGATGACTCTTCCTCCACCTCCACTAGTCTTTCCTGTGTCTTATTGCCTTCCTCTTTTTTTCTTTTTGAAAAAGTCTGTCCCTGCCTTAGCTATGGAGCTAGCAAGCTACCATTGGATGCCACAAATGGAAAGTCCTGTCACTGATGCACAATCACACAAAGTTCCAAGTAGAGCAAAGTCAATCTGCTGCTTGAATGAAACACAGAGGGCAAAAAAAAAAGTCTATTTGCGCTTTTGATCAGTGATGTTTTATTTTCAATTGTTTTAACACATGATTGGAATGACAGAGGAATGGACTGAGGGTCTTTTTAAAAATTCTTTGTTCTTTTAGGATCCTTGTCCAGGCCTACCAACACCACTGCCTCAGACATTCAACAGTCCTTGTACACCCTTTTAACACAGACGGCAGGTTGTTGACTCACAACTGTTATTTAGACTATCCATCAACCTGTGTACACTATCTGATCCACTCTGTGTCGAGTACCTCAACAGAATAATAGCGTTAATTAAAGAAATTGAAGAGGTGTATTTGGAGGTATCTGGATTAACAGTGAAAATCCTCTAACTAACAACAGATGTTCTACAGTTTACTGAATCATTTATGCACCTCGATTTTCTCAAAGGCACTGCAGGAGCTCAGTAAAACGAAAAAGAATGCAGACCTCTAAATTCCCATCTTATTCCTTTTCGGTGCATCTTCATGTGATCGTTTTGTAGTCTGACACTTCAGACTGTCACTCAGTCCTCCTGTGATTTACAGAAAAATGCTGCAGTGCAGCCTTTCATTCCCAAACAGCGAAGATCCTCTTCAACCTCATCACACACACACACACACTCACTTTTGCTTAGTCATTCCAGGACTCGTCTTTGTCGCTGTGACACTTAACCACCCCTAATGTCACGATGTTATTCTTCCCCGACACATGCGGCGATATGACAGCACCGACGGCCACTTTGAGAGGCGTCAAGGAGTCGTTGTGTCAAAGTGTCAGGCAGAGACAGACGGGAGGCCTGAGAGGACGAGAGACAGACAGGTGAAGACAGACAGCGGCAGGCTGACTGAGCAGTCTGCACAGCAACTGGTGATGCAGCGGATTACTGCGTCATTACTCAGCATTTTCTGATAGAAATGTTTTTCTTGTGTGTTTAAACTTTCTAATAATGCATCTAAAGTCAGGTTGTAGTTGTCCAGGAGCAGGCGAAGGTTGGTGGAAGTTTTTTAAACTGTTTCCAAGGAATTCAGAGAGATACAAAATAAGCGTTACAGGCTGGACTTGTGGAGTCAGAAAGACGTAGGGGTTTATCAGAGTCGACAGAGTTTAATAAAACTAGTGCTTTGCCGGCTGTCGGAACGTAACATCCTCACGACATCGCATATTTGCCTTTGATGATGTTGCCAAGCGACAGGGGTGACTCATGCTCCAAACAGAGGCCTGCTGGGGTTGCAGATGTGAGTGCGCAACAGAGAGCAACTTTTAGCCAAAACATGACGCCTGCTTATCCAAATGACTTCAAACGTGACACTGCACTTTCTTGGATCCTCAGCGATTCACCCGCTAAGTTTGTAGCAGATCTGATGCACAAGTGTTAAGATATGCAAAGAACAGACACACACACACACACACACACACACACACACACACACACACACACACAC
>NW_007578070.1:396103-404245 GCF_000690725.1 Stegastes partitus | reverse complement strand
CTGCAGAAAAATGTACAATATGATGTATGTTACAACATAAAATGAATATTGCTGTCAGCTGATTCTTATTTAAGGCTGCTACGTTACAATTCTGGGAATTTTTAAGCAACAAGAAATTAGCAAAGTGAGCAAATTTTCTTTCAATCAACTCCTTGTTCCAGCTCTACTTTTATTTACTGTACTACTGGATAATACGACTCTATGTTTTGATACTTTACAAGTAACTAAAGCAGTTAGATAACACTTCTCTGTGCCATGAACAGAAAATACTCAGGGACAATTATTACAAAGTTGTACATAAGGACAGTAATTGAGCAAATGCACTTGGTTACACTCCACCACTGGATGTCAGCATTTAGCTCCACTGAATTATAATGCAGCCTCACAGATTCACAAGCACTTTAAAGGTTGTTAAAACCCTTTGACTCAAGAAAGATTTGACTGAAATCCCTTCTTTGCACCAACATTCTTGCAACACACTGGTATCAATGTGTTATTTTTATATTCCAAGATCCACCAATTTAAGTCACATTTTTATGAAACTGTTGTTGTCATGTGACATTGACTGATTCCAATCATCTGTTCAGTGATTCCATTGCCCATGCTGCCTACCTATGATAGTCCTACACATCTATTACATTTGCTCATCTGAGTAAAGTAAATGATGTAACATTCACTTGAAAATAAGTTGTTTAGGTGATGGTGACTGTCAGTGTCAGCTGCCTCTGGTATTCATTTTTATCTCTAACAGGCTGGACATGTCAGATTTGGCCTTTTTAAAGCTCTTTTGTCAAAGCAACACCACCAGAACCTGGCAAAGACTCAGATTTTTTTTTTTTTGTTTGGAAAGAAGCCAAGGCCATAATGTGCGCATTTCCCAGTAGGCATTTCAAACGGTGTTGCATAGCAACTAATAATCCTTTATGTCCAATCAAGAAGCTTTTTCCTCACACTTTTCTAATCATTATTTTCCAGCGGAGGGAGAGCTTTGCTGAGTCTTACTGTTTGATATGCGCTCACAGTGGGCACTATTCACACCTGGGAGATCTTCAGTTAAAGTGTCAGTCACTTGTCAGTCTCATAGAAGCAGTTGGTTGCGTCGCGTTTTCCAGTCAGTGAAGAGCTTTGACCCTCACAGGGAATTCAGAGCACTGAATCCATCATTTTTAGTCTTTGTATTTACTAGTTCAGTGGTTAAACGCTGATGCACAGCTTGCAGACAAAGATTACTTCTAGAGTCTAGCTTTGATCTGTTACATTAAACATTTCCTTTGATCAGTTTGCAAAGCAACAAGGGCAATCTGGTCTCTTCCTACGGGCACCCAAAGGCCGGGCTGCTGACCTCAAAAAGAAAATGACCACCGTTCACCCTATCTGCTTGAACCTCAACACAGCACTTCCTTGGATCCCCAGCGAGACGACCACAGAGTCTGAAGTGAATTCGAAGTATGCTTATAGATATATGTGAAAGACAGACAGACACATCAGAATTATAAATAGATTCGGCACGTATATGATATTAGGCTACGAACTGTGACTGAAGCTTGAGTAAGGATTAGATTCAATAGAGAATGTGTTGTATATTTACTGTGCAGATGCTAACATGGAGTTGAAGCAGGGAAGTCTGTCCTGTGCAGAACTCTTCACTTCAAACCTCAGAACTCTTCAAAAGTAGTAAACTAAGTCATTTTAATAAATGTAGCTGTTTATTTATTGAAAGTTATAAGGGCTTGGGCAGCTTCCATTGCCACTGGATTGCAGACTGATTACATGAATAGATTTGTTGTAGCAGCTTTAATGTTGGCCAACGTCTTCATTAGTTTTTAAAATAGTGGTGCAATTTTGACGTTATTCAAAATAAAGAAATACCAGTCCTTTAAATGTAATAAAAGTTGTTGTGTGCAGCTTTTGCAAGAACACCTCCTCTAAACTGTAATGCAATCATAAGATATTGTTTCTTTAAAGCTGCACTACTCAACACCGTATCTATTATTAAGCTTGTTGGTGTCGTATTCAATCCCATAACTGTTTTGTTTGGATCAGCTTGGACTCTCTTTAGCCTCGTTTCCAGCATGTCATAATATGTCAATGTTGTGTTACAGCTTCATTTACTGCTCCTAAGTGGGGAAAATTCATAAATAATAAGAGTTTTATAGCAGCTTTAAAGTGGTCCAACAGTTAAATGTGTTTTTCAAAAGTAATAATGCCATTCTGATGGTAATTACACTGAAACAGTTACAGTTTTGCACTTGTTACTGACTATATTAGGAGATGTTAGCCAAGGGCTTAAGGGAGAAGTTTGAATGACTATAAGTTCTTATCCTTATCACCAGGCCAGAGAGAGATGGTTCTTAAAAAGGGGCAAAAATGGACATTTTTCCCTCTGCCTGATCAAAACTGTAGCTGTCACAGTAGTTCTAGGAGGCCTCATCACTGAATGTGCCAGCATTTATAACAGATGCAGCCCAGAGCGATACAGGGTGAAGCTTGTCTGGCTTTATAGTTTAAAAGCCTGCAAAATTTCAGAATAAATGTTGTGATTCTGTGGTATTCATCCAAATATTATAGTGTAGGCTGACATATAATAATGAAGGTATAAGTAATTAACCAATTGTGTAGATAATACATGTCACAGTACATCTGAATTCTACCCGTCTTTCCTTCTGCCTTCAACCTGATACTGTAGAGTATTTCACAGCCATGATGGTTTACAGTTACATCCCATTCAGGGGCAAAGCAACCAGCTTTAACACAGACCCACAGCACATTTTTCTTTCTGTAACAAGGTAGAATGACAGACGTTCAAATGAGCATTTGACCAGCAGATGGAGTCATTTCCTTTAACATCTGTGAAGTAGAAATGAAAAGCTGATGCTGCAGTCAACAACAATTTCTTCTTTTTTTGTGATCAGTTTCACAACTAAGCCACTAAGATGTTAGTGAACTGTTCTACTCTCAGGACATCGCATATCAAAGATCATACTATCAATGTTTTCAACCTTTCTATCAAGACACAGTGAGTTAAAAACTTCTACCCCATATTGTTGTCTTTCATTTACATATTATATTCTTTACTTAGTGTTTTGAAATGTTGTCGTCCACAGACCAGAGAAAACAGGATCACTGCTATTTTGTCCTTCAAGCTTTAAAAAACTACAAATTGTTTAAAAGTGAGAAGGAAATCCAGGAAAGAAAGACTTTTCTATCATGTTTTTCCTCTATTTATTAGTGTGCTATATTTAAAGAAAGGAAGGCGTCTGGACAAATAAAAAGACACTGAGGAGGTGAAGCAGCTGTATGAATGGACGCCTGCTATAAACACCTTTTCATCTGTGCTGGATGGTTTAGATGACAAAGCCAGTTAACAAATCATACATGCATTCACTGTTCGCTCGTCTTTATCTGTGCATTGTAAGAAGCGCACACGCTTAAGGATTTAATGCTTTTATTAAAAGAAGACGCCGTCTGTCTGTTGACTGAGGCTCCAGCTTTTCATTTAGACACACGTGGACACATTCAGTGTGACTGATACAGATCATTTTGTTTGTTACTGAAACAACAGAACAATAGAAGCGATTAAAACAGCTTTGAATATTTGGAATAAAACCTACAGCCTGACTATAAGATGTCGTGAAAGACCACTAGTTAAGTCAGCCTGATGTCTTTTTCAGGTTCAGGATGGATAATGATGAGAACCTTTGTTGCTATATTGAACCAAGGACCAAGATAAAACTGCAAGAGAAAAAGCAGAAAGAAAAAGCCTTTAGGCAACAAAACACTAACAAAGATATGAGGAACATTGACAAGATTCATTCGTAATTCATGTTCTATACATGCAGTATGTTGTATTTTATCAATAAGCAGCAGTAGCTGCTGCCACTTCTGTGGAGCTTCGGTGCTCCTCTAAGAGTCTCAGAACATGTTGGATACACAGAAACTAATTAATCATTATTAAATATAAGTATCTGTAAAAGCAGGAATAATAACAAATGAACAGACAGACGGTTTAAGCAGAAACGACTGCATTTGTTTAATTAAAGAAAGGATATTTTTATATATACAGTATTTTTTTTACTTTTTTCTTTTTACATTAACTTCATTTTAGTTTAATTTAGAGGAAACTTTAAACTATTTAAAGTGTAATTATGATCCACTGAGTATTTGATTGATTACAGCAACATTGTGAAATGAAACTTGACATTATGATGTGTGAAATGTTGAAAAAGATCATTCTGAAATAAAAACCTAAAAAGTAATAATGAAATAAATTGAAATACAAGTTTTATTAAAGGATTTTTCACTGAGTTGCAATGTAATGACTTTTGAACTATTTTACTATTTATTTATATGTTTCTATTAAACATGATTTTTTTTTCCTGTCCTGTGAAAAACTGATGTGAGCTGGTGTAAAAAAAAGTCACTTGTTTTATCTTTGAGTAAACGTGACCAATGTCATTGTCCTTGTGAACTCTTCCTGAGACTTATGAACAGCTGGTAATTATTCCAAAACTTGTAATGCTACTTGACCAAAAGGGCTTCGTTGTCCCCAGATGTATTAGTTCAGTGTCATTAATTTTAAACGATTGGCTTAATACCCATTTAGGTCAGTTCAATACGATTCAGGTCCACTGTCTAATAATATGTGGTCACAGCAATAGTTACGGCAGAGCCACCCTAAGTGCTGCGCTGGTCGTTTCTGTGATCTGGACAGATCAATGTTGTGATAATGATTTAATCAATACGCTCCAAAGCCCTCAGGTCAGCAAAATAAAACAGAATTACTGCTTCAATATCAGACAGCCTGCTGTGGCTGTGGCTTCTACTGTTACTTCCCTGGAGTGAACAGTTTTAGGTGTATCAGCTGCTGTATGGTAAAAAATGTTTCACAGTTTTTGAAGTGTAATAAGGGAGGCAGTGGAATCCATCCATCCATTATCTATATACCGCTTAATCCTCACTAGGATCACAGGAGGGCTGGAGCCTGTCCCAGCTGACTTAGGGTGAAGGCAGGGGACACCCTGGACAGGTCACCAGTCTATTGCAGACACAATCAAGCATCCCACATTCACACCTACGGACAATTTAGAATCACCAATTAACCTCAACATGTTTTTGAACTGTGGGAGGACATCACAGAACCCGGAGAGAACCCACGCTGCACGGGGAGAACATGCAAACTCCACGCAGAAAGATCCCAGATGTCCTAACCAACCAGGAGTCTACTAGCAGTGAGGCAACGGTGCTAACCACCGAGTCACTGTGCAGCCCAGGAAGTGGAATGTAGATGAAAATTCACATGGTTGTACAGGTGAACAGCATGAGCTCCTCAACTTATGCTTTCTCTATTCTGATTCAAAACATAAGGCAAAGGAAAAATCCAAGAGTCCTGAGATCTTAAGTGATTGTAGTATAAAGACACCTGTACCTGGAAGGTCCAGTCACTAATGAATCAGTACTCTTGGATTTCGCTACACCATGAAGACAAAAAAAAAACTCTGAGCAACTCTGTGAAAAGATCTTATAAAAGCGCAAGTCAGAGGACGGATACAAGAAAATATCCTTTGGAGGACAATTAAATCCATCATTGAGAAACGGATGGAATATGGCACATGTGTAAATCTACCCAGAGCAAGCCATCCTCAAAGACTGAGCACTTGTGTAAGAAAGTGACTAGTAAGGGAGGCCACCGAGATACCTATGACTCCTTCCACTCTAACAAATCAGGATCAGAAGAAGACAGTCCTGCTCTGTCACTACTGCACAGGATGGTTTGTTTACCACGGCTGATTTCTTCGAGGTAATCCGCTGTGGTTCTTGACCGAGCATCACCTTGGTCTTAATGAATGCCAGAGCCTCCAATGTCTTGTCATTCATACGGTCACCGCTTTATAATGTCAACAGCCAGACAAAAAAATTATGAGAGAATTTTTCATTGAGCACTGAGAAACAAACAGCAGAGTGAAAACCAATGCATTTAAGATTTACACCTAAAAATACACCTGTCTAATGAGGCTGAACCACATCCTGGTGGTGCAGCAGAGAAGGTCCCCACAATCTTAAATGTCAAGGACTTTATTTACCCAAAACGAGGCAGGAAATCTTACAAGACATTTCATTTTGACTCACCAGCTGTTTTATTAAAATGAAGAACTTGGCATTTGCGTTTTGCTTGCCAGGCCTGCCAATTGGGTTTCTAACTGGTGACATCTCAAAGCTACAAAGTAGAAAATAAGACACATGCACTTAATTTGGCCATCAACAACAACAGGAGGACATACATGAAATACACACACAGACACACACAAAGAGTTTTAGATAAATATTCATGTACATCTCTGTCAGGATATAGATTCAATTCCTACACAACTGGAGTGCCTTCAAATTTTCACTAGTAAATACACAACATTAGTCTTGTGTGCTCCTGAATAAGGATTGGAGAGCATTTCAATTAGGAATCTTCCATGTTTGTAATCTGTTACTTTCATTCCTGAATTAGGTGCAGGTTCATCATTAAATCAAATGAGCTGTGTGCAGTCCACAAGACCCACGTTGTTGACTGGGCCAAAGTTAGAGGATCTGTCACCATACATAAAGAAGCAAACTCTTGAGAAAAAAGTCCCTTTAACAGGAAGCAACCAGTGGCAGGGCAAGCTTCAGGTTATCAGCCTTGACCAGTTGAGGTGAGAGGAGAGAGGAAACGGACAGCAGAGTGAACTCAATGCTGTTGTTTTACAGATACAGTTAGAGGTGAAATAATATCAACAGACCTTATTTGGCAAAATCAAAGACAAACAGAAAAAAAAGACGTAGAGTTCTATAAAACATACAATGTGTATGAAGAGTTTTCAGCCCCCTCCCACTTGGAGGTTTCTCCCTTATATTGCTTTTCAACATTGAGTCATTGTCAGTTTTTTTTTTCTTATGTAGAATTTACAAAAAACAAATAAATAAATAGATTTTCACATCAAACTCAAAACAGATTTGTACAAAGTCATGTCAATTTATTACAAAATTGAAAAGTAAAATAAGTGAATTCATAATTATTCACCTCCTTCAAGTCAGTATTTACTAGAACATCTCTAAGTCACTGAAAATCTCTTGAAGGAGAGTTAAATCCATCATAAAGAAATGAAAGAAATATGGCAATATGTGTAAATCTGCTGAGAGCAGGCTGTCCTCAAAAACAGAGTGACTGTCCTAGAATGAAACCAGTCAGGTGAATACTTTCTATTTGTATTTTATTTGTACTTTTTATCAGGTGTGTGCAGATACTCCAGTAATACTTGACATGTATTATTTAGTACAGGTTTCAGCTGTAGGCTCACTAGTAAAGTAGGACATTCGTAGCCTGAAAAGCAGGAAGTTACCAGGTAGATAGTGGCAGTGGGTGAGTCTTAATGAAGGCCTGTGATCAACTGTAGATGTGGTGTTCCTGAGGAGACATGATGGTGATGTGTGCTCACTGAGTCGTTCTTCAGGTGTCACACAGATCACAAACTGATGTAGTGGACTCAACAACACTGATGTTTGTGGTCCAAAACACAGACAGTTGCTTTAAAATGTATCAACTGTCTGCTTGAAGAGACTTTATGGAGAACCACTGAGTGATGGAGTAAACAGCAGGTAGCTGAGACTAATCACTGCTGTGGAAGAAGAACAAGGAACAAGCTTTCCACATGGGCTTCATTTAATCAGCTGACTTCTTCTACAAGATGGATATACAATGAGTGTATGAAAAAATATCTGAAATAAATGATTCCTGTTTGGATTATCATTGTTTGAGTTATTTATAACTAATTTGCATAATCTTGGTTGTTTAGAATCCCCTCATTGTGATGTCACATTCCGTGTATCATTCTAAAGGCAGAGGAGACATTTAGAACACTCACTCTGTAGCAGTACACACACACAAACACACTCTTCAGACATCTGAGAGCATTCGTATCGCAGAATATCTTGGTTTTACTCGAGAAACTTCAACAACATCATGTTTTCTGACTCTTCACCAGAGCAGATCAGCGTTTCCTCTGGAAAAAATCCAGGTAAGTGGGTAGAATCTGCAGTCACAGCTCAGAGTAATGGTGGTTTGTATTTTTCAAATCCTCAAAATATATCTGGAAAGAAATTCTGTGCTGTGACGTA
>NW_007578070.1:393519-395688 GCF_000690725.1 Stegastes partitus | reverse complement strand
GACCAGGATCCGTGGGACGGTCCACTGTAGTGTCCCTTTTGGACTGGTTCCTTCTGGACGGGAAGCTCATACTGGTCATGGAAAGGCCAGTCCACACCTGTGACCTCCACAAGTACCTGCAGGACAAAGGATGCCTGGAGGAGCGTGAGGCAAAGGTACAAACCATGACGCTGGAGTGTTGTTGTGTTGGATGGTTGAGTTAGTTCATACCACAGCTGAAACGTTACATTTGTTCACTCTGAGGTTGAGATTCCAGCTGTGTCTCTGTGTGTCTCTATGTCAGATGATCCTGAGGCAGCTGGTAGACGCAGCCATGGACATGCGCTGCAAAGGCGTCTTTCACGGGGACATGACGCTGCAGAATGTCCTGCTTGAATTCAGCGGTTGGGTACCAAGAGTGCGTGTTATCAACTTGGGCTGTGGCACCTTCTCCACTGAGTCCAGTCATTGCTCCTACAGTGGTATGATATCTGGCTTCTGCTCTTCCTTCATCTGTCAGTGGTCATGTTAACAAACAAAGCTTCTCCTCATCTTGTTTCTTCTTATTCCCTCCATCTCTGTGTGCCTCCTTCCATTCCTCTGTCGCTGTGTGGACCAGGTACCCCTGCATTCGCCCCTCCAGAGTGGTTTTTAAATGGGATGTACTGTTGCGGTCCAACCACTGTCTGGCAGCTGGGTGGTCTTTTCCATTCCATGCTTAATGGACAGGGACGTTTTTCAACCCCGACCATCATGTACAAGGGTGCTGACATTAGCCGTAAGCTGTCCGCAGGTAAGACACACTCACACGGTTTTTTATCTTCTTCTGGTGGAAGTAAATACGTTCATCAGATTTATTTTTTGATGGATTGCCAAAACTGCCCCTTAAACCTTTAACCTCCTCTTTCTGTCCTGCTTTTCAGACTGCAAGATGTTATTAGACATGTGTCTGGCCAGAGACCCAGCACAGCGAGCCACTCTGGAGGAGCTACAGGCCTGCCCTGCCCTCAGCCGACACTGAAAATATATTTCCATGTCTCCAATTGATTCATGGATTGCGTGCATCTCACATTTTGTTTTATAACCTCAGCCTGCACTGATGTAAACTCAGTTTAATTGTAAAGTTAGGAGCAGGTCCACCATTATTGGATTATTGGAATGAACTCCAGAAATTGTTATTGAGAGTTAGTTCATCCAATTCAGTGTCACAATACAAAACATTTTAGAAATTTAACTATTACTAAAAGAAAAAAGGAAAAAAAATAATTAAAAAAAATAAGACAATTAATAATACACATTTCTGTCTGGATATAGATTCAATTCCAACACTACCAGGATGCGTTCAAATATTGATTATAGAAAATGCACAACATAACTTTTGTGTGTGATGTACTGATCTCCTCTCCTCTCCTCTCCTCTCCTCTCCTCTCTCTTCCTTCCATACAGTTATAACCATTACATGGCACTAACTCTGTGTTTCCCTCGAGGTCCTGTCCTCTGCTTCTTCTCCTGGTGGACGTCTCTGGATGCGGAGCTTCGCGTCCCTGACCTCCAGCCACTGGCCTCACCGACCCCCCAAAAATTTCTATTCATATTTACTGTTCTGTTCTATTGCTTGCTCTCCATCTGCTATCCTTTCCCCCCCCATCCCCACTCTCACCCAACCGGTCGAGGCAGATGGCCGTCTTCCCTGAGTCTGGTTCTGCCGGAGGTTTTTTCCCCACCCTTGGGGGGGGTTTGGTTCCTTCCCACCGTTGCTCAGAGGAAGTCCAAAGGCTACTTTGGATTGTCGGGTTCTCTGTTTAAAGTTGTGAGGTCTATACCTCACTTTGTTAAGTGCTGTGTGATAGCACGTGTTGTAAACTGTGCTATACAAATAAAATGGAATTGAATTGAATTGAACTGTGCTTGTAAATAAGGATCTGACATCATTTCAAATGAGGAATTGTTGCTCCCATCTCCCATTTTATTATATAAACTCAGTTATTGCTGATGTAAACTGTCACTTTAGTTATTAAATTGGGTGCAGGTTCATCATTAAATGAAACGCATTGCATTCAGTCCAGAAGATCCAAGTTGCTGACCGGATACAGGCCGGGGCCAGCAACAGACAAAGACTGACTGCAGGCCGTCGGGGTGGAGTCTATGTCCCCGATGCAGGGTGGTCAAAAAAAGAAAAAAAAAAAAAAA
>NW_007578070.1:338296-392575 GCF_000690725.1 Stegastes partitus | reverse complement strand
CACACGCACTCATTCCTACAAACCCTCCAGAAGATTTGCATGTAATTAGAACGGGGTGCGAGGATACAGTGGCAATCAAATACAGAGCCTGGGCTCGCTTGATAAGCTAATATCGAACCACCTTGCTGCCTTCCCATTCATAGCCCAACATCACAGGCTCCAGCAAACTCCAGCTGGAGACGGAGATGGAGAGTGTTTGAATGCAGGTGACTATTTGTAGCACGTGTGTACAAATGTGGCTCATTAGATTTATAAGGCCTCGTGCCAAAGATTGTCAATTTTGGTCACATTCACAAACGTTGTTAAATTAAAAACAAAAAAATGAACATTTTTCTATTCTTATTCTACATTTCTTGTAAAATATTGTGACATATTTTCATTATGATGTAGGTTATTTCTGCTAAAAGGGCAGCTCTAACTTTTAAGATCAAGGGTGTGCTTACTTATTGCACCGAAAGACATTTTATCGATTGACACTTTTTGCTGAATGAATTATTAAAAAAAAGCTAAGTTACCATGCAAGTATACCACATTTGCTTGTCCAAATGCATCAAAAAAAGTCAATAATGTCCATGTTTTGATAGGACTGTGTACCTGCAATAAAACCTCCATGCACACTGCACCTTTATGTGTGTTTAGAATGTTCTGTATCTGCTCCCATGCAGCTGCCTACAGCAGACGTCTGTCTGATTGTGCTGGTTATCAGTTGTCAAACACAGTCACTGTAGGAAATAATTAATCTACCACAGAAAAGCAGGTAAATCACAACCAACAAAGCGTTTGCATGCAGAGAGAATAAGTGACTCCAGCAGGAGGTGGAGGTGCACACATACAAACAGTGCACGTGGAAACAATTTCCCCAGCCTGCCCATAGCTATTGTTCCCCAGCAAGAACTATTACCACAAATACCAGCATTTGTGCCTACACATACAAGGAATGAAAAAAAATAAAAAAATGGCACTCACTGTGTGGAAATTGATATGCAGATTATATAGTGTGGTAGAGCAAATCAAGTCACTGCAGTCGGAGCCCCATAACAATGAAATTGCAAATGTGGTCATTTGAAACTCCATTGCACATAAGTAGAGCTGAAACCATAGAGGAAGATTTGTTTCCTTGTGAAGCTTGTATGACTTGAATGTTTCTATTGTCCCTGATACGAAACAGATCAACCGATCCAACAGACCCTGTCAATGACAAACATTAAATTAAGAACTGCTGACTGAGTGAATACATGTTACTGTGCTTGTCTAGTGGTAGCTACACACTGTGCATTCTGTCAAGTACAATGCTGAAAAAGGAATGTTAATTAATGAGGTGAATTGAATTCAGCATATTAGTGGACTGATTTCATTTAAGGGCTTTAATTTAGAAACACTTGATTGTGATTACATTGCCAGACCATTCTGTGGCACAGAGCGGTCTGGCTGCGCCACAATCATTCTGCGATGGCAACAAAAAGTGCACCACCTGCTTTGTATCAGTTCAAACCAATCACGACTGTATTGGGTTGACTGAAGCAAAAGATGCAGCAATGGTGTACAATCAAAGGAGAGACGGGGGAATTGTGTTTTAGTGAAACATTTGATTGCAGGGAGGAATAATTCACCTGCCTTACTGCACAATTCAAATCCCCAGCAAACTCAAAGTTTTCTTTATAGTAGGTTGCTTGTCTGGGGGTTGTTGTAGTTGTTTCCTGTAAAGAGCAGGATTTTGAAAACAATATCATACAGATAGTGGAAAGGGAGAAGAAAGTCATTTGAAATGCACTGCAAATGGCAGCCTTATACCCACAATCTACATCTGGTGAGTCACACTTGATAGTTGATGATTACAAGTGTGCCACAGTGATTATTCTGGGAATGACAACATTAGACATATTGTTGAACTGAATAAACGCAAATGCCCAGTTCTTCAATGAATAAAGTCATATTAACATGCTTTAAAAAAACAAAAAAAACATCCACTTTACATTTGATTGTTACACTTTTGAAATGTGTCTGATAAGGGTTGGAATACATTCCAAGAGGATCAGTAGTGCATTGAACATAAGCTAAAACCCAATTGCAGCAGCACTGGCTGGGAGGCATAGAAGGAACCATGCACCCATTAAAGATGATATGTTGGCCATCATTGAAAAATAATGTTATAAATATGTTGTAAATATGTATTTGCAGTGTTTGGAACCTTGCATTGAAAACCAGATGGTAAGTGCTTTTGACTTGGCACAACGATGATCGATAGAAACCGCTTTTAGACAGTTTTAAAGCCGTCTGACTCACCAGATGTAGAAAGTGTGTATAAGGCTACCATTGGTCGCTCATTCCAGGTGGCTTTGTCCTTCCCTTGTGTTATCTGTCTGTTACCATTTTGCATTGCTATGAGAAACAACAAAAAACAGCCTCCAAGCAGCAACCTACCCCAAGGAAAGCTTTGGTTGAAGTGTTGGATGGTGCAGCAAGTCAACCCTGCTAGCGGTTTTGGGCCACTTATCCATTTTTAATTAAAGTGTTTGCCTCCCTCTGTGCAAATGTTCTACCACAACAATCCCTCAGTCACTATTTTAAGGACGCATGAAGCCACTGCTTTTTTTCTGCCTACGACGACTATGATTGGCTTAAAGAAACACAAACAAACCACAGTTATCTTTTCTCCTGTAGCGGAATGATCGTGAGGTGTAGCCATTATGCTTTACAGAATGGGCTGACAGTTTGAGACAAATGTGAAAAGAGACTGCATGAATGTGGCTTTGTCCAAGAAGAAAACAAACATTGCTCACAAAATGTCACAAAACTGTAAGATGTTTGCCAAATGACTTGAAATGGAGCCTTAACCAATATGATCAAATGAGGTCCAGCATGTTTGGCATACATTTGACCAGGTTTACCACAGTGGCTGCATAGTTCTGACAGTGAAGCATGAAGGGTGGAGGGTGCTGATATGGGCCTGAATAAGTGAAAAAGGTGTAGGGAAGATGGCACTATGGAAGCAGGTTTGTATCCAAATACTAAATGAAAAACTTGACTCCCTGGGATGAGAATGGGTTGAAACAATACAACTTTAAGGTGTCTGTTAAATGTTCTTTAGTGTCATTTTGTGCCCACTAAGAAACCAAAACTTTTCAAACGTCTTCATTCTAGTCTCTAGAGTTATTAAATAACATCAGTGACAAGGCAGCCCTATTGGTCTATGCTCCCTGCTTTAACCATATGACCACCCATGCTGACCATATCCATTAAATTCCCTCACTGGTCTCAGCTTCAATTTGTTTCGCCATCCATCCCCAGCAATGTGTCAATACATATCACCAAGATAAATGAGGCTTCTACAGTTCCGCAGTTTCATTTTCAGAAGCACTCGTGGCAGATTTGCCAGGAGGAAAAATGGGACTTCTGCAAATGAAATGTCTTTAACTTAGAGTCTGGTCTATATCATGTTGGTATGTGTTTGTGATGGTAGAATTGTCTCGTCAAGTAAGCTAGGCTATATTTGCAGCATTTTTCACCCCCATATTTTCAGTAAATTTCCAAAATTCCAGTTAATTAGTGCAATCAGTATGTCCATCAAATATCTAATATATTTGAGTAGGCATGACATACTGTACGTTATTGACACCGATACTCAAAATATAGGATTTATTATTCATACATGGAAGAACTAAATACAAAAGGGTATTCAGGGTAAAGATGTAGAATCTAAAATGCCTCTCTTTAGAAGGATACTGTTTCCAAGGTGTTCAATTCCAGTGAATCTTAGTTTAGATATAATATATACTGACGCAATATGCTACTTCTATACTGTGAAGTACATGTCTTAAAAGCAAAGTATTGTATTGTGTGCCCTGGACACACACTGGTAGGTTGTTCTGGGGGAAGACTTTTTCTGAACAATGTGAAGGGGATCTTTAATGACGGATTTAAGATTAGGATTAGAGTCCTAGTATCTTGCAGAGGGAGAATATTGTACTGGGATCTGGCAGACACTCTGACAAGCTCCCTGAGCCTCAAGAGATGGTAACTTGAACACAGCCTGATTGAAAGTAGGTTGATGTGGTGCTATGATCAACCACTGACAAAAGAAGCCACACAGGAATCCATCACAGCAAGCAACAGCTCCTAGCAAGGCATACCATCGCAGGGGAGTGCTTGCAACAGCATGTGACTGGCAGATGACAGTTGATGTAGGAAGGCAGTTCAAACTGCATCAGAAAAACTACACTCAGGCCAAACCTTGGTGGCATCTGAAGCAACTATGAATGTAATAGACCTAAGTAGCACCAAGTGGTAGCTGAGTGACAGAGGTAGGAACAGAAACCAAGCCGTGAACTAACCTCCAATGTACTTGGAATAGCTGATAGCAATGGGTGCAGTCACTCACAGCACCATGGATCATCATTGGGGGACTTATCACCCCCATTTGGTCCGTCCATGGAAGTTTTTGATTATCAAAGACACAAAATACTCTCTGGTCTTGGGGGCATTGCTGATGATGTGTCCATGTTGCATTACTGAGGTGTCCTGTAGAACTTATATGATGCAATCAAGCAGTCCTTTTGTTGACACCCTGCCTTAATGGATGTTCATAAACACCTGTACAGCACTTTAAGTCTCACCTTCTTTGTACTGCCTATTCCTAAATCTTAAAACCTCTCCAACATTGTGTTTATTACAAAAATCACCTGAGCTATAACTGTATAAACATATCTAACTATAGACAAAGGAATTTGTGTGTGTGTGTGTGTGTGCCTGTCTGTTCTCATATTTTGACAATTGTACATCCGATCAACTTAACAGTTATGCCTGTGATGACCTAAGGAAGTGCACAGTCAAATCTTTTTGTGGTCCATAGGCTTGGCTTTTGGGCTATCAGTGGGTAGAGTTCAGTTGATAAGCATCATCATTAAAGTTAAAGTTAGAATGTCACAGGTCAAAGGCAAGATAGAATGAATCGTTGCATGTCTTTATGTCTGTATACATCTGATATTATCACTGACTGCGGGCACTGAACAAGTTTTATTAAACTTGTGGATCAGGAAACTGTTTTGAGAGAGATGGAGTAGCAAATCTCATCTTGTGCTTTTGTCTGTTCGTTTCCTATAGAGACGTGTTACCATTTTGTCTTGGCTGTAAATGTGAGACAAAAACTGCAGAGAGGAGTGAACATTTAAGAAGTCCAGCAGTGAAGGGAACATTAACTGTTCCATTTCAAAGAGAGGACCATTGTCTGTCCTTTCCCTGACACCCAGTGACCTAAGGGGTTGAAGACTGAACATTTTGATGTTAAACCTTTTCTGTTGCTGATAATAGCTGGGGAGGGGAAAAAAAATCTATATTAACAGATTTTACCCTTCCCTTGCCAAGTAGAATACATTTTTTGGTTCTTTTCCTTCTGTGTTGATTTCCCTGTAGGGTATACTGGCACTATACATTAATACTGAATAGAAGTCAAGCAATGTGACTCATTAATATCCCAAAACATTAAGCTGATGGTTACACTGAGTTGATATATTAGGAAATCAATAAGCATTTTCACTTAAATTACTGTGATGTTGTGTTGATGCAACATTTGTACTTTTACAGAAAGAAAACAGCCAAATCACGTTCATTGTAACTTACCATGAAAGAAGCACAAATAAGAAGTTACCTGGGACTTATAACACCCAAATCTAACTGCAAAACAAGTATTAACACTGACACACACTGAAAGTTTGTAACCAAATGGCAGCAGTGTCTCTGAGTAATATCCACAGGCTGACACACAAACAAGCTCTACTGTCAGAGTCCGATATGTGAACAAATTTAGCGAGTCCTGATGCTCTGGAGCGGTCTGATCAGGATTCTTTAGTGTATTGGCTGCAGTTTGGCATGTATAAAAATGTTAAGGGCAGCAAGTCTGTACAAGGGCTGGCATTGGCATCAGCTGGACCACATCGAATAATGTGGGTTTGTACTCATTTGTAATACTAAACAGTCCCAGCAGACAGTGCATACCGTTAAAATGTGTATCAGCCAGTCACCACCTGCACTGCTCAAAGCTACATTTTGTCACACAGTTCTCCAGTAAGTTTTTTCACTCTATTTAATATCATTATTTACATTGCTGAAAGTTAATTTGGCTGCCATGTCGACCTCAGAGTGAGTGTATGTTGTGATTTCCTGGAGATAGTAAAATCTACTGTAAACTCACGATATCAAACCATCAAAAAATACCAGAAGAAAGCACTTGTGTGGGTTTTTCACCTTGATTTTGGGTTTCAAGAGGATTTCCATTCTGGTTTGAAAATAGGCAGATGGAAATGCACCTATTGGAGAAATGTAACATTCTACTTATCAAAATCAAATTAAATGAAGTTAAATTCTATCATTTCTTTTCTTAGCTTCTTTAGCAACTACTGTAAATCATTAGCGTATTTGATTTTTGTTTTATCCACATGTGGGGTTGACTTCTGGATAAATGTTGGCTAAATTTTCTTTAGTATAATGAAGGTAATGGACAAATTTACACTGTAAAAGTTCACATCATGTACATATAGATGTGAAACGGATCCTATTGAGGATTGAGGCCGGCAAATTTAGGACCGCTTTCCATAAAAACAGATCACTTTAAATACAGACAATAGCAGCTAGCAAGATGAGAAATGACCTCATATACCTGAGTAACTACACCCTTTCCAAGTGTTTTTTATTCTGAATATTGTCAATTTGGTAGATAAGGGAACTGGACCAGACTAGCTTGAGCAAAGTTTTTAACATGTACATATCCAAAAAAAAAAAAAAAGAAGAAGAAAGAAACAAACTGATTATTAGTAAGAATGCATTTCTATTTCAACTGGATGAATGAATTGAAGTGCCATTGCAAATGGCATCTCCAAAAGATGCAATGCCTTGAGTCCTGTAGTGATTGAGGAAGATGATAATTTTTAAGTGAGTAGTGCTGAGAGAAGCATTGATATAAGTTCAAATCTGGAAATCTAAGCTTGAGTAAAAACCAACTTTTGTTTTTTAAAACCGGGTCATCTCTCATCCAAGAGGCTTCTTCAGCTTTGCCTTCTGTTGAAGCTTGTAGGGTTATCATGACCTGAACCTTGAACTAAGCTGTTGCTTTGTTAGCCTAGTTGACATGACCACTGTTGCATCAGTTGTGCGTACTGGACTGCAAAATGATGTTTTTGTGCCATATTGTGTTTTTGAAGATAAAAGCTTTCAACAATAAAGTGTCCAAATGTTCCAGTCAGCCACGGATCAAACCAGCGAGTCTCTATATGGGTTCTAACCACTCGGCTATCATGTCACCGCAATGCTACCATTTCTACTGTGTAATTTCAAGTCTAATTTCATCATGTTTTGTTTCAAGGACTCTTGAAAGAACAGTTTGAATGAGTTTTTTGCAGATCCCAGTAACCTCAGTGCACCCTAATGGGATCAGCAGCTAATCCTAAACGTGCATCAGTCAGGTAATATACGATTTAAAAATGGTTACTGTTCCCTCTGGCTCCCTTGTCCTCATCTGTGAAAGACACTGAATATTGACTCCCACTAGCAATGTCTGCGTCATTAAGACATTATCAATCACTTTAGTTTGATCAATACAGTCTGTGTGCTAATCACTGCCATGAGTGAACGAGTGCTTGATGGTGATTGCGAATGTATCTCTGGAGCTTACACTTCAGCTGATTACTAATTCAGGCTGAGACGCAGGTACAACGCAGAGCAGTCGATTATTAATCCTGTGATTTCATTTGAAGCCACAGCTCCCTCATGACAACCACAGTTCGGCTTAATTTGATTCAGGATGCAGCTTTACATCCTGAGGAAGCTAAAGGCAAATTTAAACATGTAAAATAGAGAGCAGCCATCCAGCAAAGCAAGTGTTCATTAGTGCAAAGGTCCCACAGGTGATTTTCTGCTTCACCACTAGATGGGAGTCTTTAACTTCTTTCCTCTCGTGCTTCTTGGATTTATCATAACATTTTCTCCTCATCATGCTGCCTATCAGCTGTCTCCAGTGGGGATGTTTCCCAGCGTGGCTTGACATAAAGAGACAAACTGCCACTTGTAACTACAGATGGAGATACAGAGTTCTGGATGTGTACTGTACTCTGTTCCAGGCACATGTTGCAGAAAAGCCCACACAGGATTCCTCGCTCCTGTATGTTTAAGATGAATCACCAATCAATATGCTTCTGTCTGAAGCTGCAGTTCTTCATCCTCTTTGGCTCTTGCTCCCTGCATTAAATTGATGCCAAATGGTTCCCCACACTACTGCAGGCAGAGACGTGTGGAGATGTGACCTCTGACACCACAGCAGGACTTTAACTTCTTCCCTTTCAGTTTATTTTTGCTTTACTTTTCTGGGAAAGTAAAGAAAAAAATCATTATTTTACGAAAGAAAAAAGCTTTTTTGAACACGATTTTATGTAAAGACAGTATTGTGGTTTACAGGCAACAGCTAACTGCTTGCCAACCCTTTAAACTAAAACCAGTGAATTACTGTTCTATTAGGCCTAACCACAAACAGAACCCCAGTGCCAAGACTGGAGATCAGACCGTTAACTCTGCATTTAGTGGACAACCGAACCCCTCGCCTGAGCCACAGCTGCCAAGACACTAATCTGGTCTGAAGAAACAAATAGAGAGAGGTGCACTGGGTCAAGAACGGTAGTGTTGGCAGAATTAAAAAAAGAAAAGAAAATACGAAATGGGGAGCTGTTCAAGGATAGTTCAAGGTTTACCATTGTTTTAATAATGGATTTTTATATTTAAAATCAGAATGACTTGCATACTTTTTGGACTGTTGACCAAGGACGTCCATTAATAAGAAGTAGGGCAGTCGTTATTTTTGTCATCTCTAATAATCTGGTCTGTTTTGATAAGAATCAGAAATGACTCATGAAGATGGTGAGAGTATGACAGTTAATTATAAACTAATCATAAGCTATTGATTCACTGCTATAGTATCTTCCTGCCAGCTCTTCAGTAAATATTCATTATCTCCTATACAGTCCCAAATTGGGGAAGTTGTTAGGGATTACATTTGTGACATATCACTGTCACTCCTTTTCAGTCAACCAGTCTTATGTTGGAAGCAAATGGGGCAGGACTCAACACCCTGGTAACAGAAAATGGAGGATACGCTTCAAATATGTTATAAAATGGTTATATTTTTACCCAAATCATACTGTTTTCTTTGACCTAACCAAGTAAATTTGGTGCCTTAAGCTCAACCAAGCTTCTATCGTTGTGAAAGTGAATGGTTGATCATTTCTGAACCCAACCAAACAGCAAGTGAAAATTGAAATTTAACACTGTATGAAAGGGGAAACTTAAGAGTAAGAAAAATGGTTTCACATGGGACACAAGCCCTGGTCTCCCGGAAGAAGGTCCTATTGCTGACTTATGCCTTCATCCTTCCCTTGGACCTCCACATCCAATCTTTGTGGCTCTTTCAAACTGGACGCTTTTCCAACACTATCACAGATGAGAAATATGTTTCAAAACATGAATGAAAACACAGTTCAGTTGTATAGAAATGTAATCTTGTGAAGCCACAGTAGAAGTAACTTGAAGTGCAATGCCATCAGCGACCCCAACAAAATCCTTTTTGGTAAGTAAACTGGTTGCTCTCTGTTACAGTAGCTAGCATACTAGCACAACAAAGCTGACACTGGCCCACATGTGGACAAGTCCTCTCCTGAGGCCCAAGGCAGCAGAATGGGTGATGTGACACCAGCCGACATCCATCTTTCTATATACAAGTGCAGTGCCAAATGTCAGTACAAACAGTCAGACACACAGACAGTTGCAGACAGGGATTCCATCTACAATCTTTCATTTGATCCATTTGCGTTAATTATTTTGCCTTGCGACACAGTTTCTACCCACAGGCAGCCAAAGACCAGGCTGAGGAGCCCAAGAACGACCCCCAAAACAGCCACAGCTTATTCAATCTGCATCAAAATTCACATTGCACTTTCTCTTGATCCTAGCAATACACCTGCCAAGTTTGAAAGAGATCAGATATATGGTTCAATTTAATTCAATTCAATTTTATTTGTATAGCGCATATTTACAACAAGTCATCTCATAGCGCTTAACAAAGGCAGAAACACCCAACAATCCAAAACATTTGGATTCCCTATAAGCTTCAGCAGTCCACAAGCAGTCTGCAACAGTGGGAAGGAACCGAAAACTCCCGTGGGGGAATTAAAAAACCTCCAACAGGACCAGGCTCAGGGAGGGACGGCCATCTGCCTCGACCGGTTGGGTGGGTGTGGGATGATTGTTGAGAATTATAGTGAAGATTGTTATGTTTTCCTCACAAAGGTCAGTACTGTTTTGAAGGCAAAAAAGATCTGCTTCTCCCCTGTGCAAATAATATGGAATGAAATCCTTGTGTCTTTCCTACACTGTATTTAGCATCAAGTTATGTAGTGCTTTACGAGAAAGACCCCAAGAACTATGGAAGCCCAAACTTAAACATTACAATGAACTTAAACTGTTTTATTCACCACGGAATGATCCCCAACATAAAAGCCAGTGGTGTACGTCACAAAGCTGCTGAGTGAGTATGCGAATATCTGTTGCCGGATAATAAAAAGGAATGGGAATTTAGCAGGGTGAGTCACACCTGCAGATGTACACTGACACGTAACACTGCAACATCCTGTTTTTGTACCATGTAATTCCTGCGGTTGTACTAGTGGCATCTCTGTAGCTCCTCTGTATCACCTGCAGCACTGCTGTTTGTACACAATGTGACAGACTATAGAGAACTCGATTAAGGCCCTGGCAGAGAGAGCGGTGATCTGCTGAAGCGTTGCATGAGCGAGCGAGCTTTGCTGCAAAGTCACAGCATCCGCTCTCTCCAGCAGAGAATCAGAGAGAAACACGCAGAGACGGGCAGCACAATTTGTTGCACTCGTCTTAATATCTATCAGTGTGGCTATATCTGTTCGGAGCTTGGCTGTGTTCCTCATCAAGCGTTGGCTGCGAGTTCCTGAGCCTTCGGGGTTGCAGCAGCAAAGAAGAGGCGTACCAGAGTGCCTTTCAGAATGTGCCAGTTAGCATCAGGGCCTATCTGTGTAGGGCGCAGCCTGCTGGATCAGCATTTTGCTCAAAGAAGACACAGAGAGAGGAAACTATTCTCAGGCTATGAGGCTCATGAGGTTCCGCTTGGGGTTACAGCTACATATTGGTGTCTCCTCTTATTGTACTAGCTGTTGTCTTTTTGCTTTTACTGTGTCACATTTTTTGCCTGTTTTTCTGCCACTGTTCCATTTCCAAACCCTCCTTTAACATCCCCCGCTCTTGCCTGTGTTGCTCATCATTTCACAGAGTTTGTCCTGTGATGAAATCAGAAGCCTCTCGCCGTTGCCAGAAAGAAAGAAAGAAAGGAAAAAAAAAACAAAAAGGCAATATAGGGTCCACTTCAGCGCAGCTTGTAATCACTCAGAGAGTTCACCTTGATGTAAATGTGCACCTAATCAATAGACAACATTAAAGCGGTAACAATAGGCTTGGCGAATTGCCCCTTTAAAGGCACACTGGGGAATTGGGTTCATTTATTTAAGAGCTCCTTTGCTGCCGGTTGTCCTACTTTCAGCGCTATAGAAAAAAAAGTTTATATTGTCTCTCTCCTTCCTTTTTTCTACTATCTTTCCGCGTTTCTCTCCCTCGGCCACTATCCACCCGTCTTCCCGTCCTTTTCGGACTAATTTGCTCGAGCCGGTATCTTCTCTGCAGGCGAGGGTTGCCGGTGCATGTTTGACTTTGACTCACCTTTCTAATTCGACTCGGCTCCTTTGTGAAGTGCTATCAGGGGTGTTTATTCGGCTTCTGAGACTGCAACACGGAGCTAAAGGGCAAAAGGACACCAGTCACTCAGGACCCATTCTGCTAATGAAGACAGATTAGTCAAGCAACAATGTCCGCGCACGCACACACACGCACACACACACACACACACACACACAAAGACGCCAATCCCCTGTTTAGGCTGTTGAGCACAAATTACAGTGTGTGATTTTTTAAAAATTTTCTTTGTGTGCTTATTCCGTGAAGAAAATAATACAGCTGTGGAGACATGATGGTATGATTTAAGAGACGTGGTGATGACAAATGATGCATCAAATAATGATTTATTGATGCTGTCATCTAAGTGTTTCTTATTCATCTGTACGTAGCTGTGATATAAATCTTTTTCTCTGTTTTTTTTAGCAGTAACCTGTTTTATAGACTTTGTATGTACCGCCTCTTTGTTTGATCTGCAAACACACAAAAAGTAAAATTCTAACTATTTCAGGAACAGTTTTCTTGAATTACAACTGTACAGTCTATCTAACTAGAACTCAAGGAATCTATTTGCGTGTCTCTTTGTCTGTTATTCTTTTCTCAACAACTGTACATCCAATCCACCTTAAATTTGGCGAGTATATCACTGGGAAGCCAAGGAGTGCAGTGTTGAGTTGGAAGAAGGTCGAAAGAACGGTGGCCAAGTTTGGGGTCTATTTCTAGTCTCTTGGAGGGCCTCAGCCTGGTCTTTGGCTGCCTGTGGGTCGGTGTTGCAAGGCAATGTGATCGAAGGTACTATGTTATATATCAAAGGCTAGAGTTAAAACATCAGAGTTTAGCCACTGGCAGCTTCTTAAAACTCACGATCAGTCTGACCTTTGTGACCCTACTGACCTATCGGTAAGAGTGATGCAAAACTGATAATCACAACACTGAAGCACCTGACAAGCAGTCCAAGTATTTTTGATTCGTTACTGTAGGTGGCAAAAGACTTTGAACAACTTTCTAAAGAGATACAATTGAAAAATAAGTTCTCAACATCCCTATGGGTTGGTGTCGTATTTACTGCTTGGAAACAACCTGAACTACTAGACATGTTCTTCTGTGCTACTGTCTACCAGGACAGAAGGTCAATCCACAGGTAAAAAATTCACAACTCATGAAGTTGCAACTGGTTTTCTAGCTGTATGGTTTGTAAAAAATGCCACATTTTAATCAAATAGGCAGAATTCTGATGAAAAATTATGGTTTTCATGACAAAACATTGGATAACAGTACATTTTAGATGTACATAGTTACATTTTGATTTAAATATTTTCCTCATTTACATTCCCAATATGACACATACCATGTATAAGCTGGGTTGTATGGCTTTGTTCAACTTTTTTTTTAATAAAAAAGCAGAAGGGAAGCAAAATATTACAGTGAAACAGATATAAAACATTTCTTTTTCTCTCTCTCCTGATTATTAGATCAACCGAAAGTAGCGTTGAGAGTCCCTTTCTTGGTTAATGTTGTCTTAAGAACTTATTGTGATACATATTAAATTCTACATGTTAAAATTCTTCCCACTTTTATCATTTTGTCATGTCATTCATTAGGACTACTGTTGTGACAGAAGTCTGCAGCAACATCACAGCAGTTGGGACTCATCATAAACCAGGTTGATTTATCAAGTACATATTTGTATGGTGGCAGCAGATCACTATGCTTCAAAGCCTAACACAGTGTTTTTGTAACAAACATGGTCGCTGCTTGCTGGTATTTATCCAAGTGGTAACTAGAGGTTAATTTCTTAATACGCAGGTCTGGAAATTCATGAAGTGGGCTAATTAGTTGGCATGTTACTGGTCAGGAGTGGATGGCTGTTTGAATTAGCTTGAATGAATTATGTGCCAGTTTGAATTTGGTCAAACCTTTTTAATGTTTCTTTAAAGTGACAGCCCTAAGTAGTCATAGTAGAAGTAGTCACAGATTTGATTACTCTTGTCCTATTTGGTGTTTTGATTGGATAATCTATTTAGCGTCTCTGTAAATTTATACAGAGCTTGTGTTGTGCCTGTTTGGATACCAGATGGTCATTCCAACCAGAGCGGAGACCCCCCAAGGATTTGCAAGATAAATTGGAAGGATTGCAATCTAATTAGTGATGTAGTTAAGACAAAGGGGGGTGAAAACACCACACTATCACAGTAAAAATGAAAATGAAATGACTTATGAGCAAACTACTCACAGTTCATACACATCCACCCAACAGCCACAACATTAAAACCACAGACAGGCAATTCCACAAAGGATTAACCCCACAACTCATACGTCCTGGTGAGAGACACCACAGGACAGCCCAGAGGTCTCGTGTCAAATCACCAACAGGTCGGAGCTGTTTTGGTGGCACAAGGTGGACATACACAATATTAGAAAGGTGGTTTTAATGTTGTGGCTGTTCAGGGTAGAAAACCTGTGGGATCGTTCATAGACACAACTTGGCAAGATGGTCAAAGATAGGAAATTCCTGATCAAGTTTCTTTGACTCCGATCTGATCAGAATAACATTCAGTACTTGCCAATATCGAGTCCCAGTGCTGGTGGAGGCTTATGCTGTTGTAATTTTGAGGTGACCAGAGGAGGCAGGCGGTTCTGTGTTGGCAAACAGAGAGCATTGTCGGGGTTTAGTGAGAAAATGGACACCACAACAAAGTCCTGTGTGCCACCTGATGACGTCCAGCTAGTGCAGATGTGTGAAATCAAGCTGAGATCAACCAGGATAGTATTTCTATATCCTAATGACACATGTAACAGCTGTTTCTTTAGTCCATAACAAATGTTTGTGGCTTAAAACAGCAATGTCAGCACAAGATAAATAGCCAGTAGGTTTAGTTTACATTATAGAATATCTGATTATTGATTGATAATGCTGCATTTAATAAGAAATTCATTCACAACATCTGTGTGACAGCAGACATGATCAAAGCTAAACAAAGAATTGGGTTTAGCTTTTACCAATCAGTTAAAAATTGCCCTGATCGAGCCTGATCACTTTTGGTCAAAAGTGCAGGAAACTAGACAATGCATCAAATAACTATGAAATTAACAGCAGTAAGCCGGTACCAAATGAGAAGTTTCCATTCAGTGTAATTTAATATACAGCAAAGTATTGTTTTACCATTTTACTGCGGTGGCAAGTAATACATTATTCATGTCCATAAATGTGGCATAAATAGAGTTATTACGCTCCTAAATGTTTGAAAGTTGTATAGAAATCATGCCACACCTCTTGTTTTTTGTTCTCAACATGAATGAAGAATAAATTACCACAGAAGACGATGTAAAGTAGCCTCCTGTCAGCTGCATGAGTGAGTCGTGACATCACTAATTCCCTGTGATAATTTTGTTCCCTTTTTGTGAGTTGGGTGGGAAATAAAAGCAGCCAACATTTTCCCTCTGAAGTGGTGTTGTATCACTGTGTTAACCAGATCTCTTTTCCCTTCCCCTTTATTCCTCTGACCTCATTATCAAGCATCGCAGTCTTAAGGGAAGATCGCCTCAAGCAAAATGAAAAAAAGTGCTTTAATGTATAAACCTGCGCTCATCCAAAAAGAATCACATACTTTGTTTTTTTTTCTAACTAAGTAACTGATGATTTCCCAAGGATATGACACGGCAACAACACAGAAGAAGAAGAAAAAAGTCATAATTGTGACAGAAACAGGGCTGGAAAGATACTAGCTGAGTTAAAAGTGGTGTTTTTCTCCAAAGCTACACGACTCAATATCTTCATACTTACGACAGATCAGATAATCATGATTAATGTGACAGCGATCCAGAAACCACCACCTCATTGGCAACTATCTGGTCGAATAATAGAGAATTTAGCACAAAAAGAGCCAGGTATTATTCTCAGGAGCTGATGGAGACCAAAACAGAGCTAAAAGTGAAGACTAAAGAATTGCTGCATGTTTGTGCAGATGAAAGGTGTTCACCATAACTTCCATCTAAGCTGAAAACATATCAGTATTTTCTGCTTCTTCTGATGCTCAGAAGTGGCCAAAACATCCTTCAGTGCAGCTTCTAAAGAAAAAGATTTACGTTGTAGTTTACCTTGACTTATCAGTAACCTTCATCATATGGGTTCAGATCCATTCATAACTCACTATAAATCACTGTGACTTTAAAGCAACGCTGTTGTGACATGAGATGTCTGCTTTTGGTTTATATGAAAACCTTTTTCATGCTGCCAATACATTATGCAGCATTTGTAATGTGGTCTTTATCTGCATTCAAACATGTAGCAAATGGTTCATGATTCATTGTAATGTGGTTGTGATTAGAGTTGTGCTGATCTATAATCACCTATAAGTGGAGGTTGACAATATAATGAAACAGTTTAAACAGTATCTTCTGATATCTGCAGTGTGTTTTAAACCATTTATTACAACTTATAATGCTGAACTAGGGTAAAGTGTAGCAGTGAGTTCGTGGAAAAGCAGTAGTTAATATGACTGTGCATGTAATTTAACACTAAGCGTTACCTGACTGTTTGCTAAGTGAACACACCATTTCCTTAAGAGCCCACATAAACAAATACAATGGAGAATGACGTATAGATGGATGGGAATTTCTGACAGGAAGGCGTGCAGCAATGCCTGTTTTGATGTACTTGTGCGAGCGATTGAATTTCAAATATAAAACTGAAATGGAATGCAGGTAAGGAGAGGTTACCATGGGGACTGCAGCACTCCCAGTAACAGGCGAAACACAGGTTGTGTGACATTCGGTGTCATGGGACCACCTCTGCTTCTGTGTTGCGTGACACACGGAAACGCATCAGTGAACCCTCTTTGACAGCACATGTACTAAAACATGGTCACCTGGCCAGATGTGACGTGCATACAGAGGTGCAATCGCTACATACAGGTTTTCATACCTGAGAATCTAATTATTTTAGCTTCATCTTACTGCTACTCTTCTTAAAAAGTGCTGGACATCTAATTAAAGGCTAAACTAAAAATCATGTCTTGGAAAATATGTGACAAAGTGTCACAAAAGCAGCACGGTGGTACTCATTTGCATCGTTTTGCTAAATGAAGATGTGTAATGTTAGAGCCTTCTCCTGAACATGCTGTGCTTTTTTTTTTTTTTTAACTGCCTTCAACCTGGTGGGTTCCCTTTAATTATTATTGCTTTTAGGCTCTTAAATGGCTGTCAATGTAATGGCAGTGATTATAAGCACTCCATGCAGAGATCGTTGAGAATAACCCATAAAATTAACTGTTTGACACTGATAAAGTCATAACAAGGCAAGGTACAAGTTAAATATGTAATAGCAGCAAAATGATTTGCAAATGGTCCGTTAGCTTTAAGGTTCATCAAGGTCGGGGCAAAGACAAACTAGCACACAGCATAAAAAGTGTAGACGTGGAAGAATCTTTTTGTTGGCTCATAAAATTAGTCCATTTTCATATAAAAGGCAAACTATGTCGGTTAAAGCTGCACTAATCGATATTTTTATATTAACAATGATTCAAATGACTATGTGTAATGTCTAAGGTGTCATGTTGAGAAAAAAATGTCACCAAACTCTAGAATTCCTATGATTTCTGCGGCACCATTTAGCCTTTGTTTTACATCTATGTTTATCTGGACTTATATACCACTAAAATATCTAGTTAGGACTTTGAATTACATACGTTCATAAAGAGAAACATGCTTGGCCATTTTTACAGAGCACAAAGTTGTAGTTACAACTACAGACAATGCTCAGATATCGATGTATCTGCAAAGAAGCTACAAATTCTAAAATGTGGATGTTTTACATACACCATCATTTCAACAGGCGCTCCCACAATTAGTCAGTCAGTTCAGAAGCCAACCAAATGTAAAACTTGGTCAGAATCTTACCATCTGTTTCCGAGTTATGGCATTAAAGAAATGGCCAGAGAAGGGTTGTTGCAGAACATTATAAGCCAAGTTGACTTTGGATATAAAATACCATGGCTTTATCCTATTGAACATTTGTGTGCAGTTTTGTGATAATTACTGTGTGAATTCTTGAGTTATGACCAAAACTAAAGCTTGTTTTGTGAGGTTACATTGACTTTGACCTTTCCCCAAATCCAAACCGTTCATCCTTGAGTCCAAGTGAAAGTTTGTGACAAATTCGAAGAAATTCCCTCGAGGTGTATCTGAGATATATTGTGTGCACAAAAATGGAACGGATGGACAGACAACCCAGAAATATATCTGCTTCCAGTCAGAGCTGTTCCTGGTGAACTTTTTCTATTTATCTAGAAAACAAAAAGCAAACAGTGGGCATCCATTAAAATCGAACACAGATGGCTGGACGTCAATATCACGTCTTCATTCCTTATTCGCTGCTGGACACCAGTCACCAGCACAAAATGGCAGCACTCACTTCTAAGACATTTTGGCTTCACTTGCAGCAGTAAGCTATTTCATGACTAGATAGTAAGATATCACATGAATCAAACTGCATAGGCACAGATTTTACTGTTCTAAAATAAAGATAGCCGAGCTTGATTTTAACTGCAAGTAGAATTTTCCCCAAATGTTCAAATTGTTTTACATCATGAGGCTTTCAGCACTATTGATTGTACATTATACAGAATGTAACAACATCTTAATTGTAGCTATTGTGCAAAAATAACACTTAATCTGGCAAAGATGGTGGAACAAGAAGCAGAACTTGTATACCATGTCTCAACCGTCTGTGCTGCTACTGCGTGGACTAAATAAAGTTTATGTCATCAGGACAAAGTGACATATCTCATAAGTGGTGAATAGTCGTCCATCTTTATATACACTTCATGTTTTGGCTTACGTCAGTGTTTTCAGGTTGCTCTGCTGCCACCAAGGAGCCAAAAAAAAATAAAAAATCAATGAATGCGGCTTTAAATAAGTGGAGCTTCACAAATAATCATTACATTTTTAAAAAAGTAATTTAAAAATTCCTCCAAAGAAATGAAAATGCAGCTGCCTTATTGTTTTTACTTATCCATCTGTTCCTTAACTTGACATATGAATCTCACTGGGATCATAATACATCACGTTCTGGAGCAACAATTAGAGGGTTTCAGTACATGTACAAATGAGTTCCAGCTAAATCTCCTTCATCATTATCATTCTATTGCCCCACTTACACCATCAGTTCCTCTGTCACCCCCTTCGCTTCATCTGTCTCACTCACTCATGCGAGGCCCTCAGGCTTGCCATCAGACATATGGTGATGTACGAGCAACGATGGGAAGAAGTGGGAAACCAGATGAGAATGTATGAGGTGGGAGTGAGAAATGATGCAAGAGAGGAAAAAAAAAAAAAAAATCAAAGAATGGAAAAGAGAGAAAGAGGAGAGTGTGAATTCTATTTTTATTTTTATTATTAATCACCCTCATGGATCATTCTGCATCGGGACGACTTGAGCCTGAGTATTTGCATTGTGCCATTTTTTTTCCACGCCAGTCAACAAAAAAAACAAACACATTTCTGGCTTCATGTAACATCCTTCCATGAAATTACACATAATTTTGTATTTTACACAACATGTCGTGACAACATGAAGGATAGAGGGCCAAATAGCACTTACTAGGCAAAAAAGATGGCACGAAAGGAAACAAGCCCGCTCTGCTGACATGTATAAATTGTTGCTTGATTTTTCTTGGACAGGAATAGTGCTATTATGGCATTTCAAATCTGACAGCAAGGCGGTAATTTGAGGCGAAGTACATGCTATTATTCTTCTGAAACTGCCACAGTAAGTATCACGGCCGCAGAACCCAGGCACAAGAATCTGGCATTCAATGTTCATAAAATATGTCAGAGGACAAGAATGAATACGATGTCAGTGTGGCTGTTTTTTTCGGCATCGATCCGTCCTCCTGCGTCAGTATTGTTATTTTCCACCAACCAGAGGAAGCTGGCGTTCCGCTGAGCTGCACCCCAGTCACTGAGAGTCTCAGTCATAAGGCTTATCCAGGATCTTTTGCTCATATTGGGAATATGAAGTTACACTTCTGGATCACAGAGAAATCTGGTTCAGTGTATCAGTGATGATTATTAGTATCCTGACTGCTGATTGCTGCATTCTATTTGTACAGGTTTTGAAATGGTCAATCTGACATTCCTGTAACCTTGAATGAATGTTCCTGTTCTCGTGTCAAACTGGAATAGCATTTACTTATTTCCATCCATCATCGATACACTGCTTAGTCCTCATTAGGGTCATGGGGGGCTGGAGTCTATCCCAGCTGACTCAGGGTGAAGGCAGGGGACACCCTGGACAGGTCACCAGTCTATCACAGGGCTACACTTAGAGACAGACAACCAAGCACACTCACATTCACACCTACGGACAATTTAGAATCACCAATTAACCTCAACATGTTTTTGGACTGTGTGGGAGGAAGCTGGAGAACCCGGAGAGAACCCATGTTGCACAGGGAGAACATGCAAACTCCGTGCAGAAAGATTCTGGTGCCCCCACCAGGACGCGAACCGGCAACCTTCTTGCTGCGAGGCAACAGTGCTACCAACTGTTTCTTCATTGCTTTAAAAGTGATGCAAATTCACAGCTGCCATTGTTTGTGTTTCATTTTCATCACCTAACTGCACAGGTCAGCAGCTTCCAGAAGCCTGCATATACTCCGTATGTGCAGTTGTATTCTAGTTTCTTTCAAGTTAACACATTTAGGTTTCTCAGTGACAGATAAGGGTGCATCCAGGTTTCTGAAATTGAAACAAGATAACAGGAACAGACAAATTACATGCCTTCTATGTCGCTACTCTTCATGCACCTGAAATCAAATCTTCTCATAGACGACTAAAAAGTTCATGAGTTAGAAGAGTTTGCATTTTGTTTACTAGCAATGTCTGTATGAGTCTCACTAGAGTGTGACATCTTCACATGACAGTATACATTTATCTTTGATGATGTTGCTTAGCAACAGGGGCAGCCAATGGCACGCTGAGAACCATAGAAACACCCCAAAAATGGTCACCGCCCATCTGATCGACTTGACCCTGCACCTCCTCAGGTCCCCAACAAGGTTTCAAGTGGATCGAATGTACAGCTGTTGAGACAGATTCAAGTTCTCGACTTAAGCACAGTTTTGAGGTAGTTGTACTTCACTTGCATACAGCAGCTGTATGCTGTGTTATGCTTCAGTACACTTTAGAAGAAACACTGTACTCTTTACTCGACCATATTAATTCAGCAGCTTTAGATTGACATTAATACAAACTATGCATTATTATAGATTATCATTCTACCCAGCTGCAACTTGCATCATGAGCACTTTCACATTTTGTATTTTATATTTTGCTGGAAATACTTTAACTCGAGTACAGTTTTGTAATTAAGTATGTTTCGAGCTATTATGTATTCTGAATCTGTATTTTGCACTGAGCCTATGATTCTGTTTTGTGTTTTCCTACTGAGAACAGCATATGTCCTTGAAGATAATGTGGCCGGTGAGAACCGGTTTGCACACTTGGAGATAGCGGAAACTCCTCTATTCTATCAGATACGATTGCTACTTTAGCTACACGCCGTACCAACAACATCCACACATGTTGCTTACCAAACATCAAGGACGTGGAGAGAGTGCAGAAGAGGTATGCCTGTCCACGCTATTGGTAACTGGCCAATTAAACTCGGAAGCGTACAAATCTTATCTATGTTCGGGGCAGGCCCAGCCCAAGAAGATATCTGTAACCTGGAACCGAAAAACCTCAGTTCAGCTGGACATGAGATTCCTCTCTGTCCCTCTGAATTCCAGCGCTGCCTCACTTTACCTGTGACTGAAATAAATAAATTCTACAACTGAGAACTGAAGATTTCTCAGGCTTGTTCTCGGGTTTCCAACAAAACAATCGGGTCTAACAACAGTCTTAAATGCAGGACTTTTACTGTTGTTCTGGTGTGCTTACTTAAGTAAGAGATCTGTAGTTCTTCCACCACTAAGCTGGTTCTATCTTCAGAAAAATCACAGTTATTGACACAAAACATCAGTGCATAAATCAAAGCATGGCATTTGTAGATATGAAGATAAACGTCGCAAATTCTCTTCATGTAGAAATATAAACAAAAAAGGCAAACGGGCATCAGAGGCATGTTAAAAATGGGATTTTTTTTAAAAAGGTTTTGAAATATTTCCAAACCTGACATGAAGCACACACACTGACAGACATGTGAGCATTAGCTGTTGGCTCCACTGTGATTTCACAAACACCCACAATCATGTCCAAAACACTAAATAGTCTGAATATATCAGTATTTGTTTGCCTGCATGATTGCTGTGACAACTATGTCAAAATGACACCACGGTTTGAATATACAAATCCAGTCCAGTCACTTGTAAATGAATAAATGCAGTGTCCTCTCCTCCCTATTTCACACATGCTAACCACACTCTACTATGGATGATGTACTACGGTGACAGAAATGGATGGCACTGAGCCTTTTTATGTGTCATCCTCTTCTTTGCTCGTAAAACATTAAGTTCCAAAGAATACAGTCGGCTATACGCCAGGGACAATCAGCGCAGCAGGGGAGCCACAACAAAAGAAAAGACAGAGACGGCGTGACGGAATGAGTCAAGACTCAGAGAAAATATCTTGGAGGGACACATCAATCTCGTCTTTGCTTTTGCTCAAATTGAAACGTTTTGATGCGGGAGTTGAGAGGAATGTTTGTTAAGAGAAGCGCCGAGATGAATCACGCAGGGCTCAGAGCAAATTTGACTTTGTGATGTTCATTACTGACGTCCTTATGCACCAAATAATGGATGAATCCAAGTCCTCTGATGGAGTATTTCAGTGTTCACTAAGTAAAAGAGTCATTCAGATTGAGTTTGCTCTAAAATTGTGGTGACTGCGACTCTAATATGCGGGTCTGCTGGGTAGAGATAAATGAAATCTTTTTAATACTCTGTGAAATTTAAAAAATAAAGACAACTTACCAGCAGAGCCAGTGATTGTGCTGACAAGGTTTATAGCCATATGAGCTGCTTATAGCAGAGAGAAAGAAAGAAATGACTTATTGTAATGGTATCCTATATAAATCATCACCTATTATTTAGCTATCAATATTATTTTATGAGTTATATTTTAATGTTACACTTTACTGCAGCACCAAGTTGTTGTCTGTTTTAAAACAGCTTTGTTAGGGTTTAATGTTTTGGGTCATTCCATACCCAATAACTGAACCATCCCAGTTTCTAACAGTAATTTTCTTTTAAAATACATGTTAAAACATATATTAAGTCAATGCGGCTTTGCAAAAATCTAAATCTAAATACATCCTTAAATATGAATCTTTACGTATTGCACTAAGTTAAATTCCATCACATTTTAGAATCCATCACAGTCTCATCAATCACTTCCTCTGCCTATAAAAACTATTCAACCCCCCTGGAAAGTTTTTCTCCCTTTTATTTTTTCCAACATGGACTCATGGTCAAAATATATTGACTTCACTTTGGACAACAATTTCCAAAAACAGACTCTTTTACACCAAAGTGAAAGATTTCTACAAAGTAATATAAGTAATTAATCAAAAACATAAAATACAAAATGACTGATTGCATATTTTGACTGTATACTGTCCAAAGATGGATTATTTTACATTCCTCAAAACATCTTTAAGGGGAATATTTATAATTATTGCACATATATACATTTAAAAAAAAGAAAGATATAGATTACTTCATTTTAGATTTTTTTTTTGAAAATAGCTAATTCTATATATTTTTCACACCTGTAATATTATATTCACTGGTTTTATTTCATATATATGTATTTGTTTTATTTTCACTTCATTGTTCTATCTCTGTGTGACACCTACACTCACTTGCCACTACGCCTCTGAAATCTAATGCAATGCAATACGTCAGTTCTGCTATAAATTCTACTTCCACTGAGTTTCTACATTCATAGTGTTGTCAATCCTGTCAAAAAGGGGATAATCCAGCTTTATGTTTATTGTTCAGGACATAATATGTAGAGGTTCATATCCATTGCAGGTATATAAAAATGTAATAGGACTCAATCATTTACAAAATTTCTATAAACTAGTTTTATTTGCAAGTGCAGCTTCTATAATCTTTTTACAATTATTACTGTCTATGAGGTGACTATAAAACCAGATTGGCAGATGACTGACATTGTGAACATAGTTTTGTAGACAAGAGCAGGTGGCAGCAGCAATAAAAAAGTGTTAAAAGATAGTTTCCAGCAGCCTTCAGTCTGTACAGAAAGATGCAGAAAAATACCGACTGATTAAAATGTCATCAGACTCACGAGTTTGTACAGTTTTAATTGGTACAGGGTGGCCTATTAAAATGTCACACAGGTGAACTGTGATCTCTGCTCATGTTTCAGCCTCCATTTTAAATGAATTCCTATGTATGTGTTGTATCAGTCCTGTATAAATCAGCAGCTCCCTCTAAGAAAACAAACATACACTGAAAACATGAATAAATAGATGCAGAAGAAAACAGCTTTCATTAACAATCTGTGAGATTTTCTGACTGTCAGGGCCGAAACATCAGCACAGATGTTATCTTAAGAATCCTTGTGCCCCTTACAAGAAGTTTTTGTGTTACATACTTTAAGAAATGAACCATATTGATGTTCATTTACAACAGATAAGAGCTGTGATACACTGGCTGCAGTTTATGATGTGTAATCTGAATGTATTCAGCCTCTTTGACAGATAAATGTCATCATTAACCATGGAATGTGTATTTTGTTCATAGAATAAACCTTCACAATCCAAATCTCTCTAATTCAAGGAAATAAGAAGTTTCTGAAGCTTCTCTCAGCAGCTGTTAGAACAGGTGAAAGCCAGGCATTTCCCATCATGTCCTGAGGCAGTGCAATCTGTAGATAGTAAATGTGGCATGTGTTTCTAAAACTGCAGCTGCCTTGATCAGAGTCTCATCGTTGCCTGCGTCATCGTGACTTCAGACGGAGATCTAATCGACATGCACTGTGCACGTGATCGCCCGTGATTAATTCTGCGCAAGTCTGGCTCATCTCAAACAAGACTAATGATGTCACTGAGCTTCACTTGGCTATGAGAGGTCATGTGACATCACTGTGAAATACCAAATTTCAAAGTGATTTATTCAAAAGCATTTGAGATGTTTCTCCAAAATCCAAAATTATTAGACCGCAGGTGGCACATTATGACCCAAAGTCACAATAATGCATTATGTGGAAACCACAGATGTCTGTACAAAATGCATTTCAGACCAAACAGTATTCATTCAGGATGAATATAAAAGTTGGGCATGGATCCACCAGCTTACCGATGCTGCCACTTCTAAAGCCACAAATATTAGCAAAGCTTGGGGAGGGGGGGTAATCTGTCTTCCTCGTTGTTTAAATTGGCATCTCCACATTAGCTGAACAAATGAAAAAAGACAAATCGTCTCAGGTCTGTGTGCTTTAGTGGGACGACCTGAGGAAGTGGTGATGCAGCAGATTGTGATTTTTGTTTTGATGAACTGCCAAAGGAAGTAAACGTCTATCTCATCGCTGCAGCCTGTAAAATTACAACATCTCTCCTTCTTCTTCTTCTTCTTCTTCTTTTTCGCACTCCTTATATCCACAAAGGAATCTCAGCTCAGCCCGCTTCTCTTTGATCTCCTCTGAATAACAAGTGTGGGAGGAAGCTTGGCGATACAGCATATTCCTATACAGGCATCGCTGGAGTTAATATATTCTCTTAATCCTCCTAAATTCACCTAAATTGGCTGTCCTCTTTTTCCTTTTTTTTTTTTTAAATGAACTGCACCATCTGGGAAGCGGTGTTGTATGAGAACCTCTGGGGAAGTTATTTGTTGCCACGAGAAACCTCAGATTGACCCCGGTTTGACCTGCAGGAGAGGTCATGGACCAAATGGAGGCGGTGGCTGCGGTCGAGGCCGGAATCGATAACCATGAAATTACCTTACACTCAGACGTGCCCCAGGCAAGGATCACTTAACTCACGGTATCATGCGTCTGTCAATGTGTCCATGCCGCATACTGCAGACTTGCCAGGGAGTGGTCTAGTTGTCAATATAACACATAACCACAGACTCACATGACTGGACGCTGAGCTGGTTTAACCCAGAAGACCAAAAAATGACATCACGACCAGCCATTAATTCATCTCCAGAGTGATTAATATTTTGTGTCTTCATCTATAAATACCTTTTATACTCTCAGCACAGAACTGCTCATTACGATTCCCATTTTCTCTCCCCCATCACCTTGATTCACACCATTTATTCATACTCTGTTACGAAGCAGATCCCCCCCCTTCCCCCCCAAAGCAGGTTTCTATTACCTTGTTAACAAGATCAGTCTCCTGTTCCTCTCCTGTTAAATTAATTCCGGGCTGAGGTATTCTCCAAGACAACTCAAAATATGGAAGTGTTATATTTTTAACTGCTGCCTCGAAAAAAAATGGGAATTTAACTGACAGTTAAATAGGTTTAATGAGTTAGTACTGTGGGTGATACCTTTCTGCAAGCTCAAACCCCTGATGGTAGTGTCACCGCAGGCTGCAAGGGTTGATTAAAATATTTAGTGTGAGTTAACGCACAGTTAATAAAATTTGCACAGTGTCTGCCCAGTTTTCAGAGCTAACCCTGCTAGCGTGCTATAGCTGACAACAACTGGGGCGCTGTACAGATGGAACTTACAAACCAGAATTTCTGTTGGAGTGCAAGAGTGTAGAGGGAGAAAGTAGCCATAGACACATCACATAAGTGCAAGGCGAGCTTAAAAATACATCAAAGACGAATGAGGAAGTTGCCTGCACGAGTTACTCCCTACCACAAAATTATTTATTGACTGATAAAGCTTCGATTCCACTTGGATCTTTAGCTTGTACCACACTCTTATTTATACATCATGGCCCCTAACAGGCTGACAGGCTGTTGGTGCCAGGTGTATACAAGTGATAGGGTTTTTCTCTGTGCATTTTTTTTTTTTCCTATGCAGCTTATTGAATATTGTTTTTTGATATTTTTTGTTTTTATCGGTCTGGGCAGGTTAAGATGTTGAACCTCACCTGGCATCATGGACAGCCTTTTGGCATTCATGATGTAGACGTATGAATGTGATTTTCATTGTTCAAAAAAGGAACAAAGATCCCAGAAGGAATGAAACTTTCACTTCAACAGTCAATAAACAATTTTGTAATTATGGATTACAAGGTGAACTGAACTGAGTCTTATACCAAACCATATGCTGCACATAAAGCATCTTGTAATGAATACCAGTGCTGTTAGACTCATAATGTCAGACTTGTGCTGCCTGATACCAAGGCTACACTCATCAATATATGCAATTTAAAAGTTGAAGGTAGGGTTACCATGACCTGGATGACTAAGAATCTACACAGACATAGAGTTCACACTGGGCTGACATTCATCAGACACCAATTCAAACTGATGCTGCTCTGTGTTTGCAAAAATGTTCACCATAACTTCAAAGGGTACCATTATGCCAGGTATTACCGTGTTGGGCTGCCTCAAACAGACTACCTCAAAAAACTAGTTGATATATTTTTTTAACCGTTGAAAAGATTAGAATTTAGGGTTACAGATACAAAACTGGATATCTACTGTTGGCATACATTCACTAAGCTGGCTAAGGAGAACTGCTAATGAATGGGGCATAGCTGACACAGTCCAGGCTGATGTGACAGATAATGGTGTATATATGAGAGCAGCAAGACCCCATTATTGCTTTTCTCTTCTCGCAATCAGATACAATCAGTTGAAACAAACTGGAACTCCATATTCTACACTGAGAGACTGTTACCACATAAATATGTCTTCTTTGGTACAGTTTACTGTGCTTAAGTAAGGAATGGTCCTTGACAGGAGTTAAATGGGGCCGAAGCCCACTGGCCTCCCAATATCCACCTCACACCCCGCTGGAGCTCAGCGCTGTCTCCGGGAGTATCACTGCATTAACAGCTAACCCACAAATCTTGTACTGTCTTAATGTAGGATGCTTCTTTCCTTTCTTTCTTTACATGCATTTTCAAGGTTTTGCCTTCAATCGATGACATTTTACCTTGACCTTTGATGGTACGGTCCAGAGTACAGGAGCTTCACCCACAAGCAGCCAAAAGACCACAAAAATGATTACCAAAATGGTCACCATTCACCTGCTCACTTCCAACTCATCACTGCACCTCGTTTGGGACCACTTGGGATGCACATTACAAGGTTGAACCAGAATTACAACATTTTAGGATTAAGGCAAAGAAGATCAATCAAAAGCAATCCAAAAATGAGATAAGACCCCCAGATAAATAAACAAATAAAATGTATCTATGAGGTGTGTAAGAAAAGTTTCAGGACTGTTTGGATATATTTCAAATCCAAACTACAAACTACAAGTTTTTCCCTTTGAAGTAATCCCCCTGGAGTCTAACACACTTTTCCAGTCTTCTCTGTCACGCCGCCATGCACTCCTGGACGGATTCTTCCAAGATCCTGCGCAGCTCTGTCGTCACAGCCATCTTGATGTCGTCCTCGTCTTCCAAACGGGTCGCCTTGATGACCCCCTTGAGCTTGGGGAAGAGGAAAAAATCCCACAGCACCAGGTGGGGTGAGTAGGGACATTGCTCCAGCACGGCGATGTTCTTTTCAGCCAGGAACTGTCAGATGCTCAGGCGTGCAGGTTGATTGTCTGAAGGGGAAAACCTGTAGTTTGGGTTTGAAATATATCTTTTGTGACACTAGTCCTGGAACTTTTCTGACACACCTCGTATGTTGCGCAAGAGTTAATGGAAGGCTTTTTGAAAAAGATACATTTTAAGAAGTAATTCATAGGATGACTCATAAGGGAGCAGCCATTTAACAATGCAGCTGTGTATTTGAACCATGAAACACTTCAAGCAGCCAAAGACTCAACCAAATACCCTAAAAAGACCCCCAAAATGGCCACCTCACATTCAAAGAACTTCTAACTACACACTGCACTTCCTTGGGTGACCAGCAATATACTTCCCAAGTTTGAAGTAGGTCAGATGTACAATTGTTGAGATATGCGAACAACAGACGGACACACACACACACAAAGATTCCTTCATATATCATTGCGTATTATTCCTCATTGTTCATGGGTGCATGTGTGACTTAGCCAAGTGCATGCAGTGCTGAATATGAAGTAGATCCAATGGGCAGTAGCTATTTTCAGAGATTTTTTCTGGTCCTTACCAATGTAAGTCCTAGTTAGGTTTGGGCGACACCATCAAAGGCAAGACTGTATGGAATGCTCCAACAGATAGAGTTCTACAATGCTGTTATATATCAAAGACATCAGAGTTTTACCACTGACATTAAACACTGCTCTAGTGGTTCTATCACTGATTAATTATTCAATAACACTGCGACTAGATGAGTATGGCGTTTTCTTTGACCCTTTATAAGGACCTCTTGTGTTACTTGGTTGTATCTACTCTGACAGCCACATCACCACGTGGCTATAATTCTTGCTGAAGTAATCAAGGTACCATGGACTATTATTTATGCAATATTTATCAGCAACAAGCTATAAAGGGACCAACCCAGTATATAATGTATGCTTCTGCCTTTGTCTGAAACATTACACTGGGCCCTGGGGAAATATTCAAGAGGAAATGCTGTAGTTACAGTCTTTGTGTTTAAGAGCGATTGCGCTTGTGTATTTTTTGCATGTCTGTGTATGTGTGTGTGCTGTGGGGGTGGTTCCTCTGGTGGATGACTAATGACTTTGTGTGTGTGTGAAAACGGGGGGTTTGGTGGTTTGGTGTGTTTGCATGTGGGCCTCAGAGAAAGAGATGGAGAGAGAGGTTTCCCTTATTTGCTCAGACTTATTTACCAGGAGATGGATGTGCTCACGTATGTTAATGTACACTTGAACAGGCTGAAATTACCTCTTAAGTAAATCTGTTCACCAGCAACAGGCAGGTAAGGAGAAACACCAGTCACACAACGGTTTTTTCTACATTTGCTGACCTGTAAGCTTTCATTCTCCACCCCAGACACCCTCAGTTGGACTAAAACTACAGCACACGACCCTCATCCATCCCTCCATGTGGTACACAATACATTCAGATTTGTCACTGTCAAATATGTAATTTCAGCAGCAGTCAGGGTAAATTGCCCAGCCTCCCACAGCACTTTATTAATGATTTACAAATCACAGTGGAGCACAAAATAGGTACACACATGCCCCAGTGTGTGTTCGGGCCGAGGCGTTTGTCATTTCTCAGCATGCCTCTCTCACCCTGATCGATTCCTGTGAAAAATGCGACACGTCAATGGTGTATTTGTGTGTGTACAGCATGTTTGAAGGTGTAGCTAAGAGTGAATTTCTTTTCTTTACATGTGAGTTGATATGTTTGCCTTTTATGTGTTTGCACATTTAGCACAAAACCTCACAGAGTTTAGCAGATGCAGAGTATAGCGTGTCCACACATTCTGACTAGTCAAAATGCATGCTGGCACGTGTTAAACATATAACTGCGGCTGAAAATCATTGTTGAAGCTATATTAAACTGCAGGTAACCATAGCAACAGCTTTCTCTCGCTTACTCTCACTGGGTAAACACCCTAACCAGAGCTAACTGACTGCAAATAAAACGCTTAAAAATAGATGCAGTTATGAAAACACCTTAAGTGCAGTAATGCACAAAGAGGTGTTGCATTGTCTGACTCATTTGCGACAATAAAGCACGAACGCAGCTCCAGAGACAATACCTGACTCCTTGTTATAATGCTGAAAAAATCTTCATACCAGTTGGTGATGGTGGTAAAACACATTAATTGTGAAGAAATTTTGAAAATGTGGCGATATTATGAGAAACTACAACAAAATCAGGAAGTGTCTAAAGTGTCTTTTGGTTTTACTCATAAATAAATAGCATGCATTTCAAACAAAAGTTTGTGTTTCAGGACTAATGCACTGAACAGAATCATCTGAAACTCTGCAAAAAATACATCAGGTAGTTGTATGACGGTTCAAGGTTTCATTGCACATCACAGTTTTAACGTCTCTTTGGATGTTTTTCACGTAAAAAAGCTCTGGTCTCTGCAGTTAATACATCAATCAAAAGATTTCTTGTAAAGCATCGTGTGTGTTGTGTTTGACAAACAATAAATCTATGTAGATCCTCAGTCATCCAAGTCATGGTAATCCTAGCAGCTTCAGTGAAAAACAACTGGACTTCTCTTTCAGGTTCATGAAGACATTTCACCTTTTGTTATGATGCTTAAATTTTGATGAAGCATGAGTTGAAACATCTTCAGAAACCTAAAAGAGAAGTTTGTTTGAGAAGTTCTTCACAACTAAAGAAGCCTCTTGGATAAGAGGTGAAATGTTGTGAAAAGATTTTTACTGAATTTCCTGAGACACACAATAAACAAAACTGAAATTAATCTATTTGCTATTTCGGGATTTTGAATATGGCAGTTGCACAAAGTTGGGGAAGTGTTCGTATACTTGAACATCCAGCAATGTTTAATGCAGAAAGGCCCATGCGGAAAGTTCCTGAACCTTCAGTAAATATTTAACCCAGAACAAGGACTTTGTTCCTGGAACTTCAAGGTGTAAAAACCTTGGTTCCTTAAAAAGCTCTTAGTCCCTGTTGAAAGTTCCTGCAAATGAAGGTACCAAACAGACATGACTCCAAATTAAAGAGGTCAATGCTGCTCAGGGTCTGATGGATTTCTGTTTTCCATTTTGTTTACAGATAATATGCATCTAATCACAAAGGGACCTCTTCTAACTGTATGGTGAAAGAACCTACAATCATAGGTTAAATAGTTTGTAATAATTTGGGCGAGGTGAAATGATTCTACAAGGACAGTTATTGCAAAATGTCAACTTCATTAGCTTTGTTTCAGATCAAACAGCACTAAACATCAGCATTGTTTCCAACCTATTCTAAAACAAATGTTAACTACCTTTTTGAGATATTTAGTAACAGAGAATATGAGTTAATAATTCCAATAAAACTATTGTAGAGGAAGAGGACACAATTGAAGGAACATCAATTGAGCCCCAAGTGGTGAAAAGGAACACAGTAAACATGATGGTCATAGTTAATTGATGTACGTCATCTCTAAGTGTGTTAGTAAAACCATTTGGGTGTCATATATATGAAAGAATCATCACCTGTCCATGCAAATCTCTTCACATCCAAGCAATGCTGTAGTGTTCGTACTTCACAAATATCCCCAGAACAAATGTAGCTGTTTCATTAAAGTATAAAAGAGTGCAGAATTTATCCTTGAGATAATCTTGGTTGTCCTTCAAACTCACCCAGGATTGGTCCTTCGCTGCACACACAGTACCAGCTGTCTTGGCTACATGTCGGAGCTGTTGGTTATGATATTTGGCAGCAGGTTGGTCACGCAGACAGACATGCTGTTTGAGGCTTACAGACTGGAAAAAAGAAAATATTCAGAGAAGCCTGTCAAGTCCATATGTGAGCTCCCTTAAACACCTGTAATATTTCCTTCATTTCAAGTGTCACAGAATGTGTTATAGTGTCTACTAAATGTTTTGAACATATCATAAAATGTAATCACACACAACAAACTCCAACCTTTGCAATTCTTTAGATGTGAATTCCAGTTCGAGTTGGTGAAGACATTTCTTCAAATCCAAGTCATTAAAATCTATGTCACTGCTTACGTTCACATTTGGTTAAGCCTACAGTTTCTATGCGACTCAGCACTCAAACATTTCTCAGGGAAACACTCAGAAAAAAAGCAGCGTGGCAGACTGAAATACCCGGAGTGAAACTGGCTGCTGCCTACTTTATAATCTCACACATTTTCATACTTATCTCTTTCCTGCCACTGAATACCCAAACAAACTTTTTCCTCCTAATCCACAGTAAAAACCTCCCAAGCACTCATTATTCCACTGCTTCAAGCATGGATCGGGGTTTGGAGCCAAAATACTTCACGACTGATGATTTACTAGGCCACATGTTATGCTTGAGGGAAATAATATTTTGGTTCTTTTTTAATCTTTATGAGTGAATTCAATAACCGCACTTTGGTTGCACTGTGGAATTCGAGTATAAGTGTATAGTTATATGCCGACACATATGCATACATACATATATATACAAACACATACACATATATATGTATACATATATATAGACAGACAGTTTAATGGATGTATAATGTAATGTAAGAACAATTATGTACTGCTGTAATGTTCTTAAAGCTGAATCAATAGCTTTTTAGCCCCTTGGGGTCACCAGAACTGATAATTCAATATCCTCACAATACAAATTTCTTTTTGATTTGTAAATGGTTACACTGTAATTTTGAATTCTGTTTGTTATTATTCTTACTGCCAATACACACAATAGTTATAAAGGTCTCAATACATCTTAAAGGTGCATTAATTGATATTTTGGCCACTTCTATTTGGCTAAGAATATAGCAGGTAGAGACAAATTATACCCTCATAAGTTTCTATGGCTGACTTGTAAGCAATCAACCCTAATTTATACATTCAACAGCCGGAAACCAACATTATCATTCAAACCGAATTCAATTATTCCTTTTAGCTCGGTTTTGGGCTCCACCCTTTCCTTCAAGTGCGAGCTTCTCGACTGTAAATTTAAAATGGCATCTTGATGGGTAGAAAAGAAGTTGGTGATATTTAGAGAATTTAGGATGTATGGGTCATAAATTAAATAAGCAAACAAGCCTTTTCACATTAGGTATCCTCACTTGATCCATTGTAAACAAAAACACAGTATGAAGTTTTAATAATGCAAATCATAGCAAAATAAGTTGCTTCTACAGGCACCCCGCTGGAGGAAAGAAAATTTGTTTGAATTCTTTTTGTCTATTATATTTCATTTTGGTGGTGGTTTATGTGGCTATTAAAAACAGAGCCATCATTTTAACTGACTCACTCCATTAATGCACTGTATTGTTAAGTGATACAGTGCCTTTTACCTTGAATTCCCAGGCCTGTGCTCTGTGAGTAATGATGGACTGTTGTCTGCTGTCTCCCTCTCTGGGGAAACATCTTGGATAAACCTCTCACTGAACTCCATTAGTTGCAAAAGCTCTCTGCTTAGTGTCAGCCCAGTTATATATGGCGTGGGGTAGATTTGTTTTATATTTATACTTAATCGATGAGTGTAGTTTTATGTGACATCCCCTTTTATCAGACACAAGCCCGGCCTCTCAGGTTAATTAAACTCTGGGATTGTTTGGCTGATGGCTGTCGGTACAATACTGGTATTTAAGCAGAAATGTCACTCACACGAATAATGTACAGTAGGCTAAAGTCAGCCAGGTATGATCAGAACATTGAGCTGGGAGCAAACTTTTCTTCGACCTTTCTTTGTCCATGCCTTGACGAAAATCATTGGAACACACATCTGACAGAAAGTTGACTGATTTGTGATCGTGTGGTATCAGTGATCATTGTACATAAATGGTACTAAAGCTGCATTGCTGGAGGGTATACATTATTTATTATACAACAGTAGTGCATGTATAGACCTGCTGTCACTGGTTTAAATAGACTCTTTCATGTCAAAGTGAAAACAGATTTCTACAATTTAATGTCAATTAATTGAATATATAAAATGTTAAATAAGTGACTGCACAAATATTTACACCTTTCAAGCCAGTATTTATTAGTTGCCCCTGTGGCCACATTTACACCATTGAGCCTGTATGGTAGGTCTCAGTCAGCCATAAATATCTGGAAACCACAGGTTTACCCCGTTTTTCTTTGCAAAGCTGCTCAAGTTGTGTCAGGTTGCACAGGGACTGTGAGTAAACAACTTCAAATGATCAATTGGATTGAAGTCTGGACTCTGACTGGGTCCCTCCAGAACATTCACCTTGTTGTCTTTAAGTCATTTCTGTGTAGCTTTGGCTGTATGCTTGGAATCATTGGTGGAAAACAAATCTTCTCCCAAGTTGCAGTTCACTTCACTGCACCAGGTTGACCTCGAGAATTTCCCTGTTCTATGCTGCGTTACAAGCCTTCCAGGCCTGCTGCTGAGAAGCATTACCACCATGATGCTGCCACCACCATGCTTTACATGGAGGGTGCTGTGCTTGTGATGGTGTGCCATGTCTGGTGTTCATTAAACATAGCATCTAGTCTGATGCCTACAAAGTTCAATTTTGGACTGGCCACATGAATACTGGCTGTACTGTAGTCAAGATATAATACGGGCATATTAACAGGGATTCCTCTTTGCAACTCTCCCATAAAACTTTGACCAGTGAAGAATCCAGACAGAGGATAAAGGAGTCATACGTATCTTGGTGGTCTCCCTCACTAGTCACTTAGCTTTCTAGGCAGACTTAAACATATGCCATATTATCTACATTTTTAATAGTGGATTTAACTATACTCCAAGGGATATTAGGTGACTTGGAGATTTTCTTGTATCTATCTCTTAACGTATGCTTTTTACTAACCTTTTCACTGAGTTGCTGGGAGTGTTGTTTTGTCTTCATGGTGTGGTTATTATCAGGAGTATTGTGTTGAATAAGGAGAGTTACTTTAAGGGGGGTGAATACTGATGCAGTCACTTATTTTTCATTTTATATTTTTGATGAATTGACTTTACTTACAAACATATCTGTTTTCACTTTGACATGACAGAGTCTTTATTTGTAAAGTCCCGCTATAACACATTAAAGTGATGTTGTGTACTCACTTCTGTTGTTTACTGTGCATATTTGTGCACATCCCTGCACTTTAATAACAGCTGTAAAGAACTTTATGTTTTAGAGGTTTATGCTCATTGTATAGCTTAACTTGTGATTGAAAATGATGGATTACTGTTGACATCTCCCTATTGGTTTTTCCTCCTTCACATCACAAAAAAATGCATGCAAAACAAATTACAAACCTCTCTCAGTGGGGCAGCTAAAATATTCATCAGTGCAAATGCTTTCAGATGCCTCTTGTTGATCCACAAACTTCACTCTACCCACGGCCAACAAATGAGAGGAACCCATTCTAGCAGCGCCATACATGGCTTCACACTTTCCAAACAAATCCACCTGCACTTGCCTGCATCCAAACCCAATTTCAGGAGACATCGTTCATAATTTATGAAGCAGTGCCATGGTCCCTCTGCAAACTGTGTCACATTTACATAGCCCCACAAGGACTCTGGTGGATGTGACACAAATTTTTCGAGCTGAGGCCAATACATTTTTAAACAACTGCAATTATTGTCCACTGATTATCAACAAATTATGATTAGGACAGTTAATTGTGTCAAAGAGGTCAAAGAAGAAAGGATTGGAGGAAAAGTAAAGAAAAGATAAAGTGGGGAATGAACTGGCTGCTGGAGTGAGGCTTTTCTGTAGGTAATGTGTGGATTTATTTATCGGTCTGTTCCAGTAGCCTCCTTCCTTCACTCGGCCTCCCCTCCCCCCCTCTTCCTCCTCCTCCTCCTCCTCTTCTTCCACATCCATGCTTTATGTACACAATCAATTATTCAACATGCAGTTTTCACAAGCTGTACCTCCCACTCTGCCAACTGCACGCCTTGTTGTAGGCTCAGATAAACACAGCTACTGTAGGCTGCAGACAGCAATAGAGCTACGGCCTTCTCCTCCTCCTACAGGACATTTGCCAAGGTTGTATATTGTCTGCAAGGCTGTTGTGGGTTTATTGATTGGAATACTCTTGTCCACTAACGCTTTAAGTAAAAGATGATCTGTGAAAATCTGTTATTCTTCTGACAAGTATTTACAGAGTCTTTTATCATGTTTTGTGGTGTTAAGATGTCCTCTTTTTCTACCTTGCTTTTGCTTCTTCTGCAACCACACAAGACTGTTTTAGTCTGATTTTTAATGAAACTACATTGTATGCAGAAATGTATAATTGTGTGTAGACATAACCAAGACACTGGGTTTCTCCAGGAGGCATCTAGCTACTGAAATTAAATTTTTTTCAGCCCTGATTACAGAAATCGTGCTCATCTGTAATTAACACGGCAAAACATCATCTGAGTAATGAGGGTTCATCTTTGAGGTTTCTATTTGTATCAGTGGCGCCATGTGTCGGTCCTTCGATGAGTCCACCACTTTGGTCCATACTGAAATTGATCTGGACAAATGTCATGAAATGTAGCACATGTGGTCCTCAGAGAATGAAGTCTACTCACTTTATTTCTTGCACCACTACAGGGTTCATATTTTTGTTTGGTAATTGCCAAGACATTAGGTGCAGATGTAGCAGATTTATATAATGATGACTATGGTGATAACATGTAGCATTATAGTCTATATGTAAAGATGACAGCACCCCAGAAATGTAGCCAAAATATTATCATTGCCCCCTGGTGGCTGGTTGCAGTATAGCTCATAAACCTTGCACCCTTTGTAAATAACACATAAGCCAAGCCAAAAAAGAGAAAGATCAAATTACAGCTTAAATAAAATGCTTTTAATGGGATTCTGTCTGTAGCAAGGAACCTGCTACCACGGCACAGACACATGCTTGGACTGGAAAGGTGTCGCGGCTCGCTTTATTGGCACCAACCCCATGTACAAATCTTAAACATTAGTCTGTTTCTGTGTCAATCTGTCCAGTTTTTAACAATGACAGTGGGGATTTTCTCAAACAAAGGCACACAAGGCTGCCATCCTGTCTCTAACCAGTGTGGTACATCAGTATGGTAACCCCAGGCCCCAGCAGGCTACTTTTTAAGGACACACTGATGAGGTAATGTGCAACATCTGTACCAGTCAGCTCAATCTGGTTCTGCCCCCTGAATCAACCTGCCCCACTTGTCTGCCAGCAGCTCAGCTGAACCGCATCCCACTGCCACATACTTAATAAATATTTCCTAACACGCTGATGTTTGTTCAGCTGTGAATCTTTCTGATATGTCTATTTTTATAAGTGTGATACTAATGAAAATGTGGATGCTGTCATGATTGACAGCTGTTCTGAATAAAGTGGTCGCGGAGGCACCTGTGGATAATGTACATAAGAATGTGGAAGGAACTTTCCTTTCCTGTGTGATTGATATTCTGAGGAATCTGGAAGATGTTTGCAGTGTTTGTTTTCCTACGTTAAAGAGCCTCTCCAGTGATAATGTAGTGTTTTGCTGGCGTAACACATCCATATGGTGTACTTGTGTGCTGGAAGATGCAACGTGAGTGAAATCAGAGCCATGGATGAACATTTCCAACATTTCCACTCCCAATAACAGACTCAAAAACACAGATTTGGACGATCAGGGTTTCATTCATAACAAACATAAGGAACCTCAAGAATTCTGTTAACTTGTGGGGTGGGGACTTTAGTGTCACTACTTTATATTTAGAGTTAAATTACTCCTACATTACAACTTGCCATTGTAAAGCTTAGACTACTTTTTCAGTGTTTCAACAGAGTTGTAGGTGAGCTGGTGTGCCTGAGCTGTAGGGGGTGGGCGAAGAAAGAGGAAGGGACTGCCCATTCTCAAGGAAGCAACAGTGTTGAGTTACATCTATGTCATTTTGAGGCATGAAGGGACTATTTTCATGGAAAAAATGTCCAAATATGTATTTGTGATACGTGGAAAATTAGGTTTTAGGGGTTTAACGAATGACCGGAGACAGACTTTTACTTGTGTTTTGAAAGCTAGCTTAAGTTAATGGTAAGGTAACAAGCCAAGAGCACAATAAAACTATGGGGGAAAAGTAGTTTATATGTAACTAGCTAGCGTTCTAGACTACTGGCAGCTATTAACTTTTTCTTTTTCTAGAAAATTATGTTTACAGTGAGTGTCCACAACAGTGTAAGACAGTCAAGATCATGGTGGCTTAGCTGGTGATACCACATCTCCACCCCGACTCCAATTACAAATAATATTCTCAGCTACAGATAGCAGTGCCAATTTCCAAGATATTTTGGCTTCACTTTTGTAAAGTCAGAGAACTTGTTGACGCACCATCCGTCTTTATATACAGTCTATGGTTGGCACATTGATGCCAGTATTTCGCTCAAAGCTCCTCGTCTAAGTACGAAAACTATTGAAGTCTCAATCAGGTGAAGTCAGGGTAAAGTGTCTGTCGCTGTATATGTTGACACTGTACCAGTACTTGACGGGTGAATTTTCTTTTAGCTATTTCCTCTTCAGAGAGGGCTCAGAGGTTAGTGTCAGCCGCCTAACAACATCCCTGGCGATACGAGGATTCATTGCCTTGCTCAAGGACCTCATGCAGTCTGAAGAGCCTCTCCAGGTCCCAGCTCAGGACTTCACCCGGCTGCACTGCTGGAATACATTAATCAGACCTCTTGGCTGGAGCTGTCAGTTGTACAAAGGCTAATTTCAAATGGCGGAGATAAACAACAGGAATGTAGAGAAAACAATCGTTGTCTGTTCTCACCTCTGTTTGCATCTGTCTGCATTCGGTTCTTTTCGAACGAGTGGAAGCAAAAATAGCTGCAGGAAGATGAAAGAGGGCAGAATGTGGGTAAAAATGGAATAAAAGAGACGTGCCTCAAATCCCTTAAATAGAAGGAATGGAAATAATAATGATCACAGGCTCCTTCTGCCTTGTCACACAATCTCCTGTGGTGACGGCTAAAAATTTCAAGAGCAATAGCAGCTCTTTGTCACTCACTTCAACCGGTCGTGTTGTCGTGTGTGTGTATACTGTGTGTTTGCTTGTGCGCTGTGGGACTTTCACTTCTCATGCATCACGTTCCTTATTCTCTTAGGAGGCTGTTTACGACAATAATGAACGCTAACGATATACAGAACGACACTGTATGACAACTCGTGCATCTGCAATGAGACCCTCTAAGGTTACAGTGCATCAGAGTCACAGCGACAATAAAATGATCTGCCTGTATCACAGATACTGCAGAGTAAACAGCGAGCTAATTAGACATTCAGGGCACGATGGCCAAAGGCAGTTTTCTCTGCGAAACCTCCCATTACCAGCATCGTTTCCACAGCCGTCAGAACAAACCATGCTCCCTTTGTTCCTGTTCAGCCAGAGCGGGCAGCGCTTGGCCTCGGTCTGCTCGTCGATACGGGAGTCTTAGTATCCTGTCTGCGGTGGCTGAGGTGGTTTTTGTGTGTTAGAGGAGGTAAATACTAAAGTGGGAAGCAAGTTGCAAGACCTGAGAATACACAGAATCGATAAAAAAAAACATTCTTCATCCTAACTCATTGTCACAGAAAAAGAATAAGTACATAAGAAACACGGCGGACAGCTTGATACTCCCAAAGTAAACTGAATGTTACACCTTATATCAGAATCTAACCCCATCCACAAGGAATTACATTAATATTCAGCTAATTTACTTTATGTACTTACCATCCAGTAGTCATTAAGCTGTTTAATTGTGGCCTAAAAATGTCCACCTCATTTTGGCATTGAGAAGAAAAGTCCGAGGATCACCAAATTCACTCAGATGTATCCTTTGGGGACCAGTCTAATCAGGCTAATATGAGTTGAAGCACTCCACTAAAAAACACAAATGTCAACCTCAAGGTGATTAAATTTAATGGGTTTTGTTCACTGGCAAACATAAGACTGTATCCTAGTCAATTTCAAAGCAGCGCATTCAGTACTTTTTTCAAATTACTGTGATCTGTGACAAGTAAAAACAATTGGCTAGTGTTGGAGACGATTCTAGACGAGATGAAATGCTGGAAAAGTCAAGTTGTGTCCTGTGGTGCTTCAAGGCAACATTTACCTGTTCAGTGTTTGCCCAAGGCTGTGTAGGTATTACATGGTGCAGTGACCCAAATCCAAATTATTTGCCTCCAACGTGAGCAACAACAGCGATGGGACAAGAAATTTGTTGGGAATTTGAGGAGATGCACCTTTTAAGTCAAAACATAAAGAACTGAATCCCTGTCAACACACTGCTGAAGTTTTACTTAAATCTGCAATCTGATGGGCAGTTTAGGAGTTTTAGGAGATAAATACACATCCCTCACAAACATAAAGGTTTTATGACATCAGACACCTCTTTTGGATGCTTCCATGTTTTTTTCTCCAAAGGCTCTACCATACTCCTAGTTGCAGTCGCCTACTCTGTCAGTACGGTTGTTCTTTTCCTCAGCTCTGGAAAAACGAATTAAAATATTGTGCTCACCATGTTGCACCAGTCTGATGATGGTATACTGTGGTATATTGTGAAATACAGAGATATTTACATGGCTGGATAGGAATAGTATGAATTGTGTGAACTTGTTTGGCAAGAGCTTGAAGGTAATTAACATATATTTATATGTAAAAGTCCTGGACTCTAGCTTTATGTTTGGTAATATGAATGCAGCTCCCTAAACGTAATAGAGTGAAAACAGATTGACAGTGAACAATGAATCAAACATTTTCAACTTTGCACAAATGTTCAGTATTTTTTCCTCGTTAGATTAAACAAAATCCATGCAGAAATAAATTTGCTACAAACGTTGCTCCTGCAAATCAGGAACATATGACAACAACAGTCCACAATTTAAAATAAATACATAGTGTCCATCTTTTCCAGGTCAGCTAAGACTACAGCGACTTGCGGTGTTTGTGACCATATACAGAAACACCCTTTTTGGGATAATAGTGACAGCCTCTGGTTGTTTATCGTCGACTAATCTCTTCATATATTTCCTCTATATGAAATACGATTTCATAAGATTCTCAGCATGAGCCTGGAGTGGACCCACAGACTGTGTTCTACTCCACCTCCTACCCAGGCTTTTCATTTGCCTGCAACAGTATCTGCAGTATCCATACACTCTCTCTCTCTCTCTCTGCAGAGGGGTTTCCCAGCACAGGCATTCCCTCGCTCTCTTATCTCTCCTCTGCTGCTGATACAGCGTGACCAGGATTACGCTTTTAACCCAGTCCAAGATGGCTGCCTCCAGCTGCCAGCTCGCTCACTCTCCCTCCCTCTCTCTCTCTTTCTCTTCTACCCTCCCTCTCTTTTCTGCCTCTCTCTTCCTGTGCTGTGTCTGGAAAGGAATGAAAGGGAGAGAACGAGACTTTAAAAAATACATGACCCTAGAGAAAAAATGACACTCCAGTCAGCGTTTCTCGACTGCAACCATCGAACCCTGTGCAAAGAGATTTACTATCATCCACTATGTGACAGCTCAACATGCTAATTAAGGCAGCCTTACCATCTGTCACTTCAGATAAGCGAAAGTGCTGATCGTTTTTTGAGGCAAACTTTCAGACGGGAACCGAGGCAAGGATGCACTGCTTTTAATATTAGGACTGCAGCAAAGCACTGCTTTGTGTGGTCTCCCTGTAAAAACATGTGTGCATAAGAATTGTGCTGCAGAATAGGAAACCAAGAGGTCGCTTGCAAGCAGGTTTGGTTTAAACTTATATCTACGGACTGCACACTGGACATATTGTTGCTGCTCTGAGAGGTTAAAGGGAGTGCTGCTAAAGCTTGGTGAAATCAATAATTTACTGCAGTTCCACTACATATAAAATGTCTTTTTTCATAATTTAGCATTTCCTTGATTGGGGTAACCCAGATTCTTCTCTGCCATTTTCAAGAGAGATGCGAAATAGGAGTAGATATTTTGGCGAGGAATCAAGATTAAAGTGCAATATTCATTTTCTGCACAGACAATGGTGGGAGCTTTGTAAGACTTGTATGAGCATAAAAATTCTAAATGGTAAATAAGCAGCTGTGACCACATATTAACAGGAATGTTAGAATTAGCAAAGGTAGATGCCACAATCATTGGCTAAACTCTGATGTGTTAAATAAATGACAACATTGCAAAATCTTGTGTTTCATCTATGACAAAAAATAATTTTGTTTTTGATGGTGTTACCCAGCGATTCAAGGAGTGGACACACCAGAAGAGACTACACCAGAGATCGTGGACAGTAAATTAAATTCAGCATCATGTAGGAACACCAAGCAAAGTAACAGTTGGTGATGCAAAGTGGGCAAGTACCAAATTCAACAAATACCAGATTTGAGGCAACCTAATTGAGACAGCTATCAGTGGAAGTGAAGGAGACATTTGTTTGACACATGATGCTGTTGTGCTGCAAGAAAAGGATTTCAAGGTGCACTGTGGGCACAGATGTTGTGGTCCAAACCATTGCGCATGTGTCAGAGTTGGATAGAGTTGAGGGGCTGTGGGTGACATTTGGGACTGGAAAAAAACCTCAGATATGTAGTCCTGGCAAAGTCCTGACGAATCCAAGGCCCTTCCTCTGTTCCATGCCTTCGCCGGCTGTGTCATGGTAACTGCATTCCCAACCAGGGGCAAGAAGACAGCAGGGATTACCTGGAATGTTGATCACATGATGGCAACAGAGGCATTTGTGGCTCTGTCTAAAACTCAAAAACGCCTTCCAAAAGACATCATTTTCATTGGAGCACCTCATAATTCTCCCCTGCCATCGCACCAGCAGCCAACTCAACATCAATCAAGTTCATCTTGAGGCGTTCACAAAGCACCAAGGATGCACTACAGCAGCACCTCAGGAGTGCATTCTATCAAGGCAGACACTGTTGGGGGAGAAGCACTTGAAGTGGCACCAAATATGCCATCTCAAGCTGGCAAAAGTGATTGAAGTGGTCAACAATTTCACAGGCAAGCCAGTCCATGCTTGAACTTTTTAAGTTGTGGCTGCGTGAAGCACTGCCGGAGCTGGAACACAAACGCAAAGGAGCCTCCTCAAAGTGCACAGCGCTGTGCCAATATGGAAGAGATGTGAAGGAGACAGTGAAGAATAGGTTTAATTAAGAGAAAAGAGCCAAACATGTCTCTGAAGTCACCTTCTGAAGTAAATATTTGTGTTTAGTTTATGCAAAGAACATATGGACTGTTGTTGTACTTTTCACGCTCACTGTGCTATCAGGGTCAATACACAGAAACAATAAGCTTTCAAACGCTACACAGCATGCATTCCACGCACATGATATTAGGAAGTCTAGTCTAGGTTCCCACATATTGTGATTTCCTTATCAGTGTCTCTGAATTCATTGTTAACTTGTCACCTGAACATTTCATGATGTCATCCTGTATATGGTATCATTGTAATCCCTGACTATTAAAACATATGGACAGACTTTATCTTTTCTGTTTTATCAAGTAGGTTCAGGAGATCTCATGCAACAAGTAAATGGCTGCCATGTTTTTATGAAAGAAGTAGACTTTTTTCATGAGAGCTGAGAGACTTAACCAAAATATCAAAGTTGTACGCTGTTGTAAAAGTCTTGTAAAACCAAAGCAATAAGGTCAAAAAAAAAGAAGCTAAAATGCTCGAGCTGAGTGAAACTGCAGCATTGGAAGAATTTTCTGGGGTACTATCAAATCAATAAGCACTTTCACATTACACAGTCACATGAACTATTGTTGATATTAAAAGGAAAATATTGATTAGTGCAGCCTTAAATTGTCAATTTTAATCTTTCTTTGAACAAAGATTTAAATGTCTACTTTCAAAAGTGTTCCTGAAATGTCAGTAAAACCTGTAATGCAGTCAATAAATGTTATTGTTAATAATAACATTGTTCTATTATTATTTTTTCATCATCTTTTATGTTTCTTCAATAAAATGTTGTAGCAGTTTAGTGGAGGAGGAACACCTTAGCTGACCTGTTGTCTATGGCTGCGCTCCCTACCGCATTCACCCTCAAAGGAGTCATCTGGCTTTTTGAAAGAAAATCTTCACTCTTTTCTGTTGCTCCTCTACTCATGGTAGTTTGTGCTGTAGCTGCACATGCACGTAATACAGTAACTAAGCATAGACATAGCACAAAAGCATGCCCACATGCACCCACACACGGACGAGCAGATGGCATGTGAATGTGTGTTTGCATACTGTCTGTGAATATCTGTGAGAATATGCATGGGTTACCATGGTGACACACCATCTTCAGTCCCCCCAACAAAGTCCTGATGTTCAGACTCTGTCTTATAGTTAAATGAAGGGAATGTTCATCTGGCGATGAAGATGGAGCACGCATGAAGGAAACAAAAGAGGGGAGACGGTGTGTGGGAAGGGAAAAAAAAGAACAAGAACAAAAAACTACAACTGCTACAGGGCCCACATCATCGTGTTTGATGAATGTACCCTATATATTTGCATAAATATATGACATAATGTCTCCTTTTTCTACATAATAGCGATGATTTGTTAGAAACAATCATAAAATAACCTCCAAAATCAACATTTTTTAGCCTGATTTTTAGCAGGGAATCTATCATCTGTGAAGGATCGCTGTGTGAAAGTAATTTTCTCTAACCTGGTGTTTGTCAAAATGGAGATCAAAGGGGCTGCTGGAGAGTGAAGTTAAGCAGGCTGTTTATGGCATTAAAGAGAAGCAGCTTTCTGCAAGTCAGAGCTTAACACAGCCAGTCTGCACGCTGACAGCTCTTGTCACTGTGGATCTCAGAGAAAAGCTGCGCATTTGTAAGCAGCAGGTTAAACTAAGGCAGGGATAATGGTACCTCTACAAAGTATCTACGAGTACAACAGCATCAGACGAAAACCACACATTTAAGGAATGAAGAGGTGAAATACTGCAGTGTGGGAGGTTGTTTGACAATATATAAGTTATATATAAGTTGCTAAACGTTTTGTTTTTTGTTAATGGAGGCAGTAGGCAGGTTCAGGACTAAATGATTGCCACCACTGTCTTACTAAATTGAAGGACTTTTGTGGCTCTGTGGTATCATGGACATATTACATTGTGATGTCTGGACCACAGCCTTTGTAGGATTGATGGAAACAACCAACAAAAAAATGCAAAATGACTACAAAGACGATACCTAGTGAGCATTTCATGCAGCTCACATGGAAGCTGTTTTGTCTTTGCTCTCTAAGTGAGTGTAGAGACTAAGTTTTACTGCTTAAAGTGTACTGATGATACCAGTTCTGTACGCCCGAACCTTTTTGTTTAGTGATTAGTTTTCCATTTTTCTACACTCTAGCTGTGAGTTTTCCCAAAGTAAAAGCTGTTCTTTCCAATGTGGCTGTAGAACTCAGTGTGGGAGGACAGGTTGTTGGTGGACCCAAATTCGGAATGCGTACATGTCCCAGTCTTTAGTAGCTATGATGATGGAGGGAGAAGTTTCAGTCCTTAGACCCATTGACTTGGTTTAGTTTAAGCTTATGTTTAGACTGAAAACCAATCATGATTGGGTGGAGCTTCAGTAGAAGGCAACTGGACTTCCCTGTTGGTTCTTGAAACATTTGACCTCTTCTTTGTTGACCTGAATATCATAGTTTTAGGGTTTCCATGACCTGGATGACTGAGAATCTACATAGACAGTAGTTTACCGTCTGTTCTTGTATGTAAACAGACTCCTTCAGTTGATGTTCCGAAGTGTTGCAGCTCGAGAAGGTAAAAGAACATCCCAGACGAGGTGACCACCAACACACATCACTGTTGGACACCATAGTGGATTTCAAAGGGAGGTCAGGTAGGTGCATCAAACTGGACAGTGCCTGGCATGTCAGTGAGGAAGAATGTGAACGAGTGGAGGAGTTTTGTTCCTTCCTTCAACCTGATGCAGTGCAGAACTGTGACAAAGATTTGTTTTCCAGCAAGACAATGGCCTGAAGCACACAGCCAAAACTATACAGATATGGTTTAAATAGAAAATTCTGACCTCAATACAACCAAGAATTTGTGGCTGGACTTGAAAAAGGCCATCGCTTATGATCCCTGTGCAACTTGAACAGTTTTACAAAGAAGAAGGTGAAGAAGAACTTGTTTTGTCCAGAGAAGCAAGGTTGATTGAGACCTATCCACACAGGCTCGATGCTATAATTGCAGCTAAAGGTGCATCGACTAAATATTGACTTGCAGGGGGCGACTAATACAGTAACTTTATATTTTTCATTTTAACATTATAGTGTAGAAATGTGTTTTCACTTTGACATGAAAGAGTCTTTTTCATAAATTCTTGTTGAAAAGTCAAACTGATCATTATTTAATGCTGAAAACCTCCAACAGGAGTGAATACGTTTTACAGACACTGTAGAAATACAAACATGATGTATCGCTGTGTGTTAAACTAGCAGTCATTCAGAAAATCCTGCAGGTGCAAAGCTGGGACTCTGTCAGCAGTCCATTATCTCTCAGATAACATGTTGATAAAACAGCTATTTGACACGGTTGTGGAGCAGTTTGACAAATCACGAGGTTAGCAGTTTGCCTGAGCTACTGCGACCAGAGAGAAGCAATATCTTTAATAATATTTATTTGCAAGTCAAATCATCTTAATGGCTTTTGTTCATTTATTTATCCGTGCTTTATATAATGGCAGAGTGACTTCTCTGATGTATTAGCCAGCGCTGAGTGGGCAGCTCAGATCCATTACCCATCTACTAATGCAGGTCTTTCTTTTTTTTTTTTTTTTTTATGCAGTCATTTATCTCAGCCTTCTTCTTCCACTGTATAACTCAACAGCATCTATGGCAAAGCTGCCGCCAGCTTAGATGAGGAAAAGAGTGCATGCAGCAGATAATCTGACACAACAACAGAGGGATGGGCACATTATGAGGAGCAGGGAGCCATTTTACCAACTTTGCAATGTGCAACCAGCGATTGGAATGCCAAATCAATTTCTGTCCTCTTATTTCTGCTGCCATTCACTAATCAAAACAAAAGCTACACCAGTAATTCTCATGCACGAGTGTGCAAGAGCCCTGTGGCACTGCCAAGTTTGTCTGCAATTTGCAAGTGCTCATTTGTGAAATGTATATTTACGATGTAGTACGCACAAATTGGTCTTGTGTAACACGGACCTGTTTCTCAAAAATGATTTGCGAACACTTCATATATGTCGTGTCTCGTTGCACATTTGACTGTCACTTGTAGATTGCAGATTAATAGTTTGCAAATTGCAGCTGTTGCAAATTTGGCGAAACAGACGGTAGCTTCCAGGGCTGATGCCAAGATGTTAGAAATAACTCAGTTGTGAGATAAAACAACTCCTAACCTCTAAAAGTCCATCAAACCTTTGTTAGTAGCACTATTAATTTGACTAGGCTAGTTTTAGTTAAATGCAAAAGTTCAGTTTATATCATTTTGGCTGAGGATGATATCTGGAAATTAGGTTTTTTAAAAAAGTGTTGTTTGCTTTCTTTGAGGCCTTGACAATTACGTGTGGACAGAATTGGATTATTTATTTATTTTTGATACCAGTGTAACAGGGTCCTCTATATATTGTGCAGAATCATTAGTGGTTAACACATTTTGTCAGTCTGTTTATAGCCAGTTTCCAAAGACACATTTTTTGCCATGCAGGTCATAAATGCGTGACAACTAAAAAAAAGTTCATCGTGTCTACTGACATCTTTACTGAATTCTTCCTGTTCGCAATTGTAACTTCATATAAACCCATCATCATACTTGTTAGGCAAATTCTGTCACTTGCAATTCAGTTTCACATGTCTCTAGTTTAACTCTGACTGATTCAATAGATCGATATTTTCTCTCAACTCAAGACATCTACATTGTCCTGTTTTAAATGTCTTCTGTTTTGAAGGTTTAAACTTGTTGGAGTGACATTGCTGACATCTCAAATTGGAAATCTGCAAAGTCAAAGTGTGATTACAGACATCTTAAAGTCACACTGCGGATATCTCAGAGCAGATTGTGAACGCTGGGCCCACTTGCTTTTCAGATACACAACGACTCTACCTGTAACTACATTTAACAAGCTGTTGTACCTCCATGAGCAGCCTGAGGGGGAAGTTCCAGCACATTCTGACCACAAATCTCTAAACCAACGACGCTCTTCTTCTCTACTGCTTCCACTAACTCTGCTGAAATGCTTTGCTGGGCCAGTATGAAATGGGAAACCTCATATGAGTTACAACAATTCAGTTTAGATGTTTGAGATATTTGGAACTATTTTCTAGTCGAAGCATAACTATCGATATCTGTAGGTGTTGTTTTGAAAAGTCACAGCGTAGTTAGGAGCCTATAAATATATATTGGCTCACTAAATAAATGTGGCTTTATGTATTGCCATATTTCAATTTAAAGACTGATGACTAATGGTGTTTTTTACAACAAGATGAAGGTGAAAGTGTTTCTATCATCAAAAAGCAAAAAAGAAATGCTGGAAAAGGCAGAATACTCATAAAATCAGAGTTGTCCTATTTATTTGTTATAAGCAACTTTTTAGGGAATTACACTAAATGACTTGTAAATTAAAGCCTTTTTATGTTGCAATATGAAGGTTCATGTGGTGTTTTCACATGTACACGATCCCGGAATCACAGAAAAACCTAAAATAAATCCACAGCAATGACCTCACCATCCTCGGTGGGACTTGATGAGGAAGACCGAAGAAAATTGCTTCTACAGGAAGTGACTTTGATTGGCAGCTGCCTCTGTGCACGATTTGAAAAGTATGAATACTCCTCTCATTTCCATGCACCGCTCAGGGAGGCTCTCAATCAGAGCGACATCACACACTACGCCTTTCACTCTTAGTTTTCATATTTCTCATCTGGAAGTTTGCAGTCGCAGCTGATTGCACCTGTTCCACTGAAACAGATACGCGAGGAGCTGAAAAGCCAAAATGCTGCACTGGTGCCCAATAAATAAAAAAATCCTCCCCATCAACACATCGTCACCATCTTTCTCCACTTTCCGTCATGCAGCGAACGTTCATTCCGCATTCACAAAGGGACTGTGAGTCATGTCTAATTTTGAATATTTCAACAACAAATTAATCGACACAGTTTGATGCTTTTTGGCATCCATGTTGGATATTTCCAATTATTTTCTCGTCAGTGTTATTATTGCCTCCACATGAAGGCAGTGATTAATGAGCCTGACTGAAACCTTTGAATACTTTTCTTCCATTTAAAGGACTTCTTGCAATGTAATCATTTTCTCACAAAAAAAACAAGAAAACAATAATCCAGTCAAAACTGCTCTGAAACTACATTTATTTATTTTTGTGAGTTTAAAAACCATCACGTCAAATATAAAGATTTTTAGCTTTCTTAAAAAGTCATTTGCTTTCTGAAGCCTTGCCTTTTTTCTTTTCTTTTCACTTAATTATAAAAATAACATTTCAAAACTAATCACAATTTGTGTTAGTTCATTAAATTTTGTAAATGGAATTATCACTATGCTTTTGTCGCCAAACCACCACAGCGCACAATTCACACTGAGGGTATAAGTGAACGTATTAGAGGTTATTCTGTTTTGTTTGTTTGCTTTTACAAATGGGGTTTAACATTTGTTTTTTAGGGTTTTTTTGTGGGGGGGGGTTTGCTGTCATAACACTGCACAGTTCATTTCTGGGATAGGAACAGGGCGACATCATTAAAATGAAGTTGGACGGAGTCAGATGTCAGAGGATAAATTGGTAAATTATATTAACACACATGGTAGGTAGAAAGCTCATTTCTTCATTTTGGGCACAAACATTTCTTTCGACACGCAGATGAACTGATTAGAATTTGGCAGCCGAAGGTCGTAAGTAAAGAACTCAGCAAACTTTTACACAAACGTCTAATAGGATGAAATGCTGACATTTTATATATAAAATCACACAGATTGTTCAATTCATTCGCAAGCAGAAATGATAGAAAATGCAGTCGTAGAGATGCTGTAGGGTCACTTTTTAAAATTCTTTAGCTATTTTTGCCCTGCTCTCAGTAAATATACCCAAACTGGAGAGGAAAACATCCCTATAGCCTGAGATAAACTTAATTTCAAGTCAAGGATCATCACTGTTGACCAGGGCTGGGTCTGCAGCTACCATCAAGAGAAGAAACAACAGTTGGAGGAGTTTCCAAAAGTAGAGAACGTGCTTCACAGCCATGCTAATCATTTTCTTCAGTGGTCATGTGGTTGTGCACCGGGAATTAGTCCCCCAGGGTCAAGCTGCCAATACAGATAACTGAATATTTGAACAATAATCTTTAATTTCAGGGTTTGTTTCGTCAGATTCTAAATCATACATACCTACTTAAGTCTACCACGAAAGGGATAATGATATTTTCTTTATCTATTATCCCTGCTGACAACAGATGAATAAATTAAACCAACACACATTAAAAATATATATTCTGAACTCTTTCTTTTAGCGGCGTAATGTTTCTCTCCTGCTGATTTGTTTGAAACTTCAAAAAGAGTCGATCAGTGTTTCTCTAAGTGAAAGTCTTCTCTTCTCCTCTGCTGTGCTGCCAAGCTTTTTGTTCTTTTTTTTTTTAACTAAATGAATGAATTCTTCATGGTTTGCTGCCTGTGATGAAAATAATAGTAATCAAATTGGCAGGATGGTGAGTTTTGGCCACAGGTGTCCTCATGGTGCGAGGTAAGATAAAACTCAGCGTGTTGGCTCCGTTTCATTCTGTAGCCCAGAGCTTTTGTTTTCCTCGGTGTTGGTGAAGACATGCTTCTTGACTTCAGCACAGGCGACAGAAAGCTGAAGAGGCAGACCTTCAGGAGGCTTTAAACAGACTCGTAGTCTTATTGTTGGTCGTGTGTGTGTGATCCAACAGCTAATAAAGAAATTACACGTATTAACACAGCAGTAGTATTCATTAAAATTTCCCTGCATTCATTACACCCAGGATCTCGTGGTTTATAAAAGATGAGCACTTTGCTGCAGCCCCTCTGGAGGACGGAGATTAATCCTGCAGGTGTAATGACCTTTATTGTGCGGGGGACATCTGGTAGGTAATAGTTACGTAATGTGGAGTGATGAGCCCACACGTCATTACAATAATTCCTTGTGGTCATTAGCAAATAGGTAAAGCATCCTCCTCAGAGGTCGCTCCCTACAGTTAGAATGAATAGTGAGGGCTCCTACTGGTGGATCTGTTTAGTGGATGTGACAACATGACGGATATATTTCAGTAGGAAATTATTTTTTTTTGTTTGGTTGTGGGTATATTAGAGGTAGCTCTGCCGATACAAATTAATAATCTTTCCATCCATCAAATATATTTATTCCTTATTCTATTTTATCGCAGCAAGAAGCAGAATACAGCTTCCATTACAATCCACCGCAGCCAGTGATGGACAATTTTTAAAGTGGTGGCCAAGGCTGAGACCATTACTCACATTGCAGTGGCACAATGTCTCATTAAATAGTTTTCTTGTGCAAATTGCCGCAGGCCAAATAGTCTTTTTTTGTTGGGTCACTCACTCATCATTAGCTTATGCAGGCAGGACTGCCATGTAGAAGTACACGAGAGCTCATGTATGGTGTAATAAGGTTTTATATAACCCTAAGCTAATTAAAAACTTAGGTCAAACGTGACCTTGTTCTGCTCAGGACATCCTGACATTCTAGTCGAGACATCACACTGTGCCCATCCAGCCTTTTCTTTCTTTCTTTTGGCTGCAGGTTCTGGGTCAGTATTGCCTGATCAGCAGTTTGTTGTTTTCAGAGCTCTTCAGTGTAGGTTTCATTGATGCAGATTCTAAGAGTTTGGACAAAACCTTCAAGTAAATACATGGCGAAAACTACATCATACACAATTTCTTTCTTATATACATATAAAAACAAAGCACTTTTACACTATTTTGGATGAAATCTTTGAATTGCTACAAATGTATTGTGGACATTTTGTGGTTAAAACTACTTGGTCGTATGTGGTTAAACAATGTGAAAACACATCTGTATGAAAAATGGTTCCATCAAAAAGCTCTTCCAGAAAATAACAGTGACTGAATGTAACATGGGTCCATGTGTAGCCCTCTAACAGGCTTCAGTGACCATCCTGGGTAACTCTGACTGCAGTGGGTTGTCATTACCAACATGTTGTGCATCCAAACTTTGTTCATTTCTGATGATATGTGCCGTCTGTCAGCCAGTGAGGAATTAGATTCAAACAACCTTAAAGCAAATTACGAGATAAAGTAAAGGTTTTGAATTTTTTTTAGCTTTTAATTTTAAGTCTTTCTGCACTGTGCCACTGCAACTTTTCCATAAGCTCTTAATACACCTTCCATTGCCAATTAAACACACCTGACAATGTTTGTGTGACATATTAATTAGTCTCCTGTTCTAATTAGTCTTCCTGCTTTATTGCACCTGTTGGAGTGCAGACAAATCATACCTTCATCTCATATTTTCGGTGCATGAACTCTGGCAACCGCATACAACAGAGGGTAATTGAAAACATCTGTATAAGTGCGCAGGAACTTTAAATCACGGCACTGCTGCTTGGAGAACACTTCTAATCATTCATGATGCTGGTTGCAAAGAAGAAAACAGTAGAAATACATGAAGTATAACAGCCATGGTTTAGCTATCACATGTTGCAGTGACACAGTGTCCTGACAGTGTTGTCACCCTTAAGAACGACTTATTAGCAACTGTGTTCCCAACATAGTACGGACGTGTTTTGTATTCATTTGTGGTATTTTTAATATGACTGCAACACTGCTGAGCCAAAACAATGACAAACATGTCCAAAGTAAGCAGCCATGGACAGATTATGAAAAAGTGGACACCACCAGTCTATTCACCCCAAAAATTAAAGAAATGACTGAACAGATTTTTGTATTTCTCTCTAGTGTTTCTCTCTATTGTTCCATGCATATCAAGTTCTGGCATATGTGGGAGAAATTGGCAGGTGTAAAAACACGACAGCGACACTGGTGTGATTATCGTTCCTACCTTCATATTTTCTCATCCAAAATGTCTGCAAGGAAAGATTACTTGAGTGTAAGATAACACAACTAAGAAATACCTTCATGAAGCAATTTTACTTTTTTTAAATGCATCTTTTTCTTGCTTTGACACTTTATCTGCTCATTGTTTTCTTTACTTGTATTCCTGAAGAATGTGACAATAGTATCACAGCAGTATTTTCCCATGTATCAGTAATCATAGAGAGAAAGCTACTATAGGAACATATCTACACACAGGAGAGTCCTTTCCTTTACATACTGTGTGCCGAGTTCAGCATGATCAATATCGTAATCTAGATCACAAACAAATCCAGAGGGCACTATTGGATTTTCAAGCATTGCTGTGACAGCCAAACTGCAATATCATGACATTTTCACTAAGGAAATAAGAAGACAACTAATAGAGAATTTAACAGAGATGGATGAGTGCTGGAACTGCTGAGCTCCAGCATTCATGAGGAGACATCCTCCACTCGGTTCCAACAATGAAATCAAAGTCGAGAAGATAAATGAGGGGGAAAGTGCCATGGGAGACTCAGCCATTGATCCAACAGAGAAACAAATCTGTCTTCCTTTCTGTCTGCAGGGATCAGAATAATACAGTACAGATCACCTGCAGGTGACTGTCTGTTACAGTGTCAGGTTTCTATAAACCTGCTGCCTTTTCATTTGTTCACATCACTCTTTATATCTGTTCCAACTCGTGGGCACTTTGGTAGCGATGAAAAATTGTTTTTTGGTTGTTTGAGCCAGATATATTCTTGATTAGTCCGACTCACTGAATGTATACTGTGGGTTTTAGCCTGACGTTGGTTATTTATTTCACAAGACATTTTCCTGGCCTGC